>NW_025943850.1:26284-50608 GCF_000764305.2 Hyalella azteca | reverse complement strand
TTGGATAGGTCAGAATGTCAGCTTTAAGATGAGACTAAAAACCGGAAAAGCCGAAATCCAAAATTTTACCCTAGACGCTCCCCTTAAGCGAGATCTTATTGGGAGAAAGTGGAGTACGTTGGGGAAGATCAATTATTTCGTATATTCAAAAGCTCTATTGAAGCAAAAGTCTCAGCTAATAATATCGCACAAGTTAGTGCATTGAGTAACGTGGCAGAGAGACGTGTTGCTCTGTCCTGAATTCCTACGTGAGCAACATTTTGTTTTAATATAAGTCAACTTATTATTTTTCCTTATGTATGAAAAGTTACGAGTGCCTATTTCGCTAACTTAAGCTAGATATTGTGTTATTTATTGTTGCATAATACTTTCAAAATTAATTACATCATGTAGATATTAACTTAGTACATTTATATTAAAATGGGGATTGAATGATTCTGAACTGGTTTTTAGGGTACAAAGTGGCAGGTCGTTTGGGGGACAAAATAGTGTCGGTCAGTGGAATCTCCGCATATTTTTAAACGAAAACCTTGACATAATAAAGCGTAGTTATTATCCTTTTGAAAGGATGGGGAGTGGTATTCACTTGATGGTATTCACTTTTGTGGTATTCACTTGATGTATCTCTAAAAGTACTCCCATAAGTAACTCGCTTTTGTTATCCACATGAGATACATATACATAGGTTTGAAGTGCTCACCTGAGGTATTCGCTTATGGTACTAACTTAAGGGGAGCGTCTGCCCCAAAATCGAAAATATTGACTTTCGTTTTTATACTAATCTTGGAGCTTATATTCAGATGCATCTAACAGTACCAAAACCATCTCTGTTCGTTGATTTATGGGTTCACGACAGGTCGCGAAAGGGTTAGGGGTGGTGGAGTTCTTCAACATTAAAGATAGGCCTAAATTACCGGTAGCACACTTAAATAGTTAGTCTGAACACGCTGTGCATCAGTTATCCGTCTGCAGTCGTATGGGATGGTTCTCGTGACGTCGTTCACACCATCCTTGACAGAAATTGAGCTCAAATAGCGTCTAGTCTTGCACCCTTGCACCCTTGAATGTCTTTTTCGAGGCGCGCGCGATTTTGTCGGGCCCTACTGAAAAGTTAACTTATTGTCACTGCAAACCCATCTCCTCCTAAATTTTTGGAGCTACATCAATGAAACATATACCGTTCGATTTGCAAATAAAAGATCTACAAACTGGTGGCAGGCTTTTTTCCACGTTCGTTATAGTTCAGATTAAATTTTGCAAGAACGGGGGGAGGGGAGAAATAAAATCGAAAAATTTCGAAAAATTTTGGAAAAAATGTTCCCACACACACAAAAATGAGAAATTCAAAAAAACCCCAACACCAGTTTTTAGATATGGTCCTTACGCATCGAATGATATGTGTCCCGATGTTGTATCTTGAAAATCTTAGGAGGATTTAGGATTTCTAAAGTACCCCCTTTTTGACCGTTTTCTAAGAATTTCACGTTTTCTTTCATTTTTTCGAAAAATTCACATGAACAAAAAAAGTCCGTTTTACATACGTGTACCAAATTTTGAATCGATCCGTCTGTTGATATCCGACATAATTTTTGGGGCAGACGCTCCCCTTAATGCATCCAATCGTTTTTAGAGAGGATTGTTTGAATCTGTACAATAATTGCATTGGAACACCTATGTTCATCCCGTATGCCTCTCTCTTCCTCTTTTTAGCTTCTATACCTAGTCATACACCTCAGTGCACAATCAAATAACAATGAAAGTTATTTCTGACTCTTCTATATTTAATTTTCTCGTTACCTTTCAATATTCGTTATTTGACTTCTTACTATTGTTTCTTTCGTATATCCAATCAGAAGAAAACAAGAAGCTGTGGTGGGGTTCATCAGGAGGGCCGTACATGCAGAACCTAGGTCCGGACGCCGAAGAGAACTGGGCTGTGTCCGGCGTGGTGTCCGCCTCCGTGCACAGAGAAGGCTGTTATCAGCCGGTGACCATTTACACGGCTGTCCATCCATTCAAAGAGTGGATAGAAAACGTGGTTGAGGTTGGTCAATAATGGTCGAAGAGAAAAGTCTGACTCGTTGCCTGTTTCGCACATGGCGGACCGTGATTACCTACCGGAATTAGCAGGGCACGTTGCCTTGAAACCTCAATGACAATTTTTCCTTATAAGTTCCTAAGTTTTTAATAAGTGTTGTTCATTCAGCCAGAAAAATACAATACCTACAGTACGTTTGCTGATAGGAAACGGTTACTACATTGCTGAACAATATGCGCAACCAATCCAGAATAACTGAATGATCCACTTCAGTTACCCACTTGAAGAATTATATTTTAGGATTAGGCTACTATATTGTCTTCTGATATTAGAAAAGCTTATGCTATTCTTCTACTTCCGAGCGATGCATCGTCCTCAAGAAAGCCATCAGAACAAAGAAGTGCGAAGATCTGGCAACCAAGCGCCGAACTTCTTAAGACTCTAGAGGATAGAATTAAGATACTTATTAGGTTTTGAGATTTTAGTTCTTAAAGTTTTACTTTGTGCCCGTTGGCACCTGTTAGCCGATAACGATTTTGATTCACCTAGTTTACTAGTACTTTAGTAACGTCGAGCTAAGCTCCAACACTGCTATTAGTAATCAATATTTTTGTTTAGTCCTCTTTCATTATTTTACTTGTGTAAAGAGCTATTGCTCTAACACATTTGCTCTAACATAATCGTACCTGCTCCTAGATTTTTATCGAGTACCATTCATACTTTGGCAAAGGGGACGTACTTTAGTAACGTCGAGCTAAGCTCCCACACTGCTATTAGTAATCAATATCATTGTTTAGTCCTCTTTCATTATTTTACTTTTGTAAAGAGCTATTGCTCTAACACATTTGCTCAAACATATTCGTACCTGCTCCTAGATTTTTATCGAGTACCATTCATATTTTTGCAAAGGGGACGTACTTTAGTAACGTCGAGCTAAGTTCCCACACTGCTATTAGTAATCAATATTATTGTTTGGTCCTCTTTCATTATTTTACTTGCGTAAAGAGCTATTGCTCTAACACGTTTGCTCAAACATAATCGTACCTGCTCCTAGATTTTTATCGAGTACCATTCATATTTTTGCAAAGAGGCCGTGTCAGGTAGTATTGTAACATTAAGCTATACGTCACCACCTTTACCTTCTGTAGCATTACTCACGTCAGCCCTCCGTGACGTCATTGTAGTAAATCTATACAAGCTCCTCAAGCATCCCATGAGTCAGTCGCATACGCATCCACTTACGTTCTGACGGCTCCGACACTCGCTTGCCTCACTCCTTGTCTATTTATTGCCTCACAACTTGTCTATTTAGCTACCTGATTTATTAGTGTACTAACACCTCAGCGTGACTTAACTTGAATAATTGCTGGCTTAGAGTTGCAACTCTTTGATTTATTTCATTCAAACCCGATTATATCATTGGGATAATTATTTGAACGGAAACTAACTTAGCCCTTTGAGTTAATCAAAACTGGTCCCTAGTGTCACTGAAAAGACACCCGGACAATACTATAAAATAAAGTAAGTAATATTGTCCTAATATTTGCACGGACCAAGTCTGATATAAAATCAAGTGTTACCAGTTTTTCTGATACATTTATATAAATGTCGGTGATTATGTAACCTGGTCTCCGAACATTGATTCACTGAACAGTGAGAGCAGTTCCAGTTTCACTATCCGATATTTAACACGGTCATTACATGCTAGCTCAGCTCGGTCACACGACTCACACGGTCTGACCCACTGGGCAATTGGTATTAACTGAGCGTTCAGCATGAGTTAGACCTTAATTAAGGGACTCAAACCGCACCAGCAAGCATTCCCAGGTCATACAGTCTCAAGTTCCGTCACCGACACGAAAGCACTTTATGACTCAGACTGTTCACAAGAGCAATACAACGACAGATGCGAGCCTCGCAGGAATAAAGTGGTAAACAGCTGTTGTAATGACTAGGAGAACACATACGTACTCGACTACCCCTCGAACTGAACATATGGAGACTCCCTTAATCGTGCGCCTCGAAATAGGCACTCAATGTAGCATGGATACCAAACTACAGGCTTCTGTAGCTTAATCCACTCAAGGATGCTAGCAGCAACTTGTAGCGCACCCCTCCGTACAAAGTTAGGAGGGTAACTGAGCTCAGATGCCAGATACACCAATATAAGTAGTCTTGCCGCTGTAATTTTCTTAGGTCTATTTACTGAGGGAACTCCACCCCCCGCCCCCCGTTAAAGCCCGGCTGTGTGCGTCAATATTGCCGTACATGGATCGCAGTAGTATCGTTGGAAAGCTCAGAATGTCAGCTTTAAGATGAGACTAAGCATGTAACTGCAGCACAACTCAAGTAGAAACTATATTCAAAGATTTCAGCAGCTAATTACTTTATATCTAATTAGTTGAAGAACTCCCCCACCCGCTTCCCTTTAAAGAGACGTCATGAACGTAAATATTGGCGTACAGCGATGGCGGTGGTACCATTGGAAAGAGCAGAATTCCTGCTTTCAGATGAGCACAAAAACCGGAAAACGCCAAAATTGAAAATTTTAGGGTAGTCGGTCCCCTTAAAAGTTCAATAGACGTAGAGTGTGTCTACTAGTTGACATGTGGACGCCTCGATAACCCGCTAGTCCAACAGAAGTCAAACACTCGGAAGAAGCAAAGGAAATAAGTTATCAAAAAACGCCTTTAAAGACACTAGTTTAAGCGGAAAATGACAGCACCACCTGCCATCACTCCGGCAAACCTTCCAAAGCCCTGACGTCTCCCCCTCCCACCCCAACCTCTGATTCTCTGACCGGAGAATTTATAGTGACTCAACTTACATGATCATTCCACTCAAACACATTTCATTTTGAAGGTGGAGAGGCGGAGCAAGTGATCAGACAGAACCAGTCATTGGCTAGAAGAGGGACGAGAGGCGGGGCCACGTAAGTAGGCTGGAGTCGGCTAGTCCAGAAGAGGTTAGGCCAGATGCAGTCATGACCATGCTCAAATTGGGCATGCTTAGCAGTGGCTTTAGACTGACGGTGGCTATAGTTTCAAACAGTGTGCCTTTGGTCTGGATTACGGTGTTCCGACGTGGACTGCAGCTTCGTAGCTCTTAGGAAGAGTGTAGTTTGGGGCCCCAAGGCTGGGCGTTGACTCCAAAGCTCATTTATGAGTTAAATTTGCAGGCCACGGCTGTGCCCTCAATGTAGTGATAATCGATACCTACCCAATACAGAGCAACATCTCCAATTACAAAGATGATGTTCAAAATTAAGAAATTTCGAAAACAATTTATCCCGAGGATGAATTTGACGCTTCAAGTTGTAGATCAATTCTCGTTTCTTTTTGTACTGAACATTTATCTTAACCAATAATTTCGGGCTGAAAATAAATACAAATTTTGAGGTAAATAAATATTTTTTTTAGCTACCGACGGCGTACGATATTCAAGATGGCGTCTATAACCCGGGACAGAACAAAATGGCGGCAATAGCCGGCACATATACACATTCGATAATATAAATTACTCTACATCGACACGATACAGAACTAATAAATAATATCAGTAGATGTAATGAGAATAATCTATGATACATAGACTCCCTTCAACAGTAACACATGGAATGAAGAGGTTACAAATGAATGGGTCATATTGTCTAAGTAGTGACGCACTTTCTGCATGTAGCACTGATACGTCAAGACTGTGTCAGGCTGGCCCACACAAGGGCAAGAAGTGCATCGCTATTTGGACAAACTCTGTCGCAATTTTTCTGCGTGAGGAGTTGCCAGCGAACTTAAGAGCTATGCGCGACGTCCGCCCCCCACGACGGCGCGGCGACTACTGAGCTTCCCGCCTCCGCCCAGTAAACAAATATGACGGATAAATAAACAGACAACTCGTTAAATAATTCGATAATTGAGTGTGAACGAGCATCAGACACTGCCTTTGTTCATCATCTGAATTCATTGAGACTTGAGACAAAAATATAGACTTTAACAAAGGGAGAAGAAATATCCCAATGAAGAACTCGTAAAAAGAATATTTTGCTTCGCAAAAAATTATAGAGAATAATAATTTCGTTCGCAAAAATTTATGAAATAAGAACATTTTTCCGCCCGAAAACCACTCGAGAAAATCTTTCATTCGACAAAAAAATAATGTTATGAAGAACATTTTCCTATGTGGAAACCGAATATTTAAGATTTGTAAATAAGTGATGAATTGCAAGGAGATTTTCTTCTTAAAAATTGATAAAAAATTTACGTGCCAGTAAACAATAAAACAAATTTCTGTGGGCTGCAAATACAGTAAAGTAACTCTGTGAAAAATAATCGTAAAAATTGACCAGGTTTTGTTATCGATGTCGTTTGAACCAATGAATAGAATTTGTTTTAATTTGCTCAAAAAGTAATGAAGTACCTGGGCAAAGTCGGCCATTACTCTCAGCAGAATATCATGTTGACAGGAAAATATTCATATATGTAGGCCTTCCTTGTATAACCGAAGGAACATTGTCCTGTTAGCAGGCAATGCACCGGCATCAAAATATCAAGCAGAGCAATCTCAAAATCATATTGATCTGAACCAATCATAAACTTGTAGGCCATGACAGCAAAACCGGACGTTCATCTGTTGCTGGTTCTGCTAATTAACAGCTTGCATATCAGTTACTTCTGTCATAAGGATGTGCAATTACCTCATAGAGCTACAGGCGTTGATTTTTTGCTGTCACGCACTCTTTATCAAGTGTGTTTCTCCTCTTCCACCCAATAATCATGTTTCCATGCTCGAAGCAGCCTCTGGTTTATAAATGTAGGGTAGTAAAAAATAATGACATCTTTTTGTAAAGAAAAATTGTCGTATACGCAATGAAATTAGTATTTAAATATCACGTAAGCTCAAAAAATTTGTTGAGTCAATTCTCATCTTGATCCCTCGTATGAGTTAACAAACGTACGTGTGCACGCCATTCCATGAGCGGATGATAGTCATGGTTTGCTCTTATACCAGATTCTGACCAGGCTAATTACGCAGATTCGCCCATCGCGCAATCGATTCTTGCAAAAGGATCCTAAATACTTGATTGTGCTTAAAACTTGATTTGTGCTCAACTTGATGTTTTTCCAACTTTATATGTGTTCAACTTGATGTGTGTTCAACTCGATCTGAGTTTAAATCGATATGTGTTTAACTCGATATGGGATCAACTTCGGAATCCATGATGGATTATCATAACCTTTTTACTTGAATTACAATTTCACTTTCTTCATATAAGAAGTTTTTCAATTTTATAAACATGACTGCTGTATTTTTGAAATTCTTCTTTTTGAAAACTACTCGTTATATCTTCAACATTCAATAATTCAGCTTGTAAATTTTTCCTTTATTATCTAATAGTTTAGAGATGCTAAATAACTCATGTGTGAAATTTAGCAGGAATTCTTTATTAAAGTCTTTCCGCTTCTTCCTAATTATAATTCAATCTTATACATTATATTTCTCTGCAACGATTTTTCTCTCATAAGATAAATCCGTATTTTATGTTTTTTTCTTTTCCGATAAAGTTTCACGAGGAGCCAATTTTCTTGATCTGTTATTGTCAGGTGGTCGTTTTCCATGACCACCTGATGGATTTGTAACTGAGAGTCAGGATGCTTTGTTGTTCCAAGTAGGACTGAGGCTGGACAAGTGAAACGCATGGTAACTCTAATTCTATTATAATAAATATAGATCACTGGACAGTGGACATGGTAACCATTATTGTATTTATTTACCAAATCTAGCAAATAATCGTAGCACTTTCTTCACTTTGCCTATGTGAAATATTTCCAGCAGTCAAGACAGAGATATTGATTCGTACTGAATAAGTTTTTGAGATTTGTTACCGAGTTTTCCGATCGACCACTAACAAAATGCGAAAAACTCAAATTAGAATGCTCAGATATCACATTTTTTAGGGATACTTTTTTTCCACAATACGTGGCAGGTTTTTAGAGTGAGTGCCTTTTTAAATTAGGCCGCCTCAGCACTACAGCCGCCATTCAGCGCATGTGCGCCGTGTAGCTACATTTGGTCGGAAGCCACAAACGCTATTACGGAACCGATCGAGTCTTTATATTTTGCGTGATTTTAAAATGCCTCCAGTTACTTGTTCGGTCAATTGGGCTGGTAGATTGAAGCAAGTGTGCTGGTATGCGTAATTCCTATGTTACTTGAATGTCGTTAATCTCCCAACATTAATTACTTAATTGGGTGATCGCCAGTGCATTTATTCATGCATGAAAATAGCATAGACATTATGTCTCAATTATTCAGCTCAGTGTTGGTAATACAAACGTTTCATGACTCGCAGGTACAAAGCTGCACCGCTGACGCCTACCGCGCATGTTCTGCTGCTATGGCGACAGCCGTCACGACAGAACCAGCAGGTCAGAGACATCGCGCACTACACCGATTTTATCTCTTCTTCTGGGGTGGTCTTCCTAATTTTTTTAACACCTTTAGTCCCAAATAATTTCCTACCTAATTTTTGCCCTCAGGCAAAACTGCGTAAGGGGAGCGTCTGGGCCCAAAATCGACAATTTTGGCTGTTCCGGTTTTTAGTCTCATCTTAAAGCTGACATTCTGACCTATCCAATGATACTAAAATGATCTCTGTACGTTGAATTATGCGTTCACGACAGATCGCGGAAGGGTTAGGAGTGGTGGAGTTCTTTAACATCTAAGGGGAGCGTCTGGCCAAAATTTTGTCACGGCTATTTACAGACGGATCACTTTGAAACTTGTACACATATGTAAAACCGAAATCTAAGACTTTTTTCGTGTAAATTTTTGAAAAAAAATAAAGAAAACGCGAAATTCTTACAAAACGGCCTAAAAAGGGGGTACTGTAGAAATCTATTTTCTCCTAGGATTTTCAGGCTACAACATCTAGATGCATATCATTCGATGCGTGAGAACCATATATATCGATTCGTCGGAGCTTTTTTCGAAATTCCAATTTTTGTGGGTGGGGAGCATTTTTCATGAATTTCTCGAAAATTTTTCGATTTCCCCCTATTTCCCACCACCTTTTTTTCAAAATATTTTCAAAACTATAATGAAATTGAAAAGAACTACGACCAATCTCTAGAATCTAGATCTTTAACATGCAAATCGAATGGTATATCTTTCATCGCTGTAGCTTCAAAACTGTAGGAGGAGATAGTTTTCCATTGACAATAAGTGTCAATGCTCAGTAGAGCCCGACAGAGTCCCGGACGCCTCGAAATGGGCATTTAAGGTTGCAAGGATGCAAGACAAGACGATACTGGAGCTTAGTTTCTATCAAGGATGGTGCGGACGACGGCGCGCGAACCATCCCACACGACTGCAGAAAGGTTACTGGAGCGGAGTGTGTGAAGATTAGCTATTTGAGGTGCACTGCGGCAATTGAGCGCTATGTTAAATATTAAAGAACTCCACCACCCCTTACCCTTTCGCGATTTATTGTGAATGCATAAATCAACGTACAGAGATGGTTTTGTTACCATTGGATAGGTCAGAATGTCGGCTTAAAGATGAGACTAAAAACCGGGAAAGCCAAAATCCAAAATTTTTGGCCAGACCTTAGTCGCGCCTGAACATTCACACTTATTGTCACTGCAAACCTATCTCCTCCTAGGGTTTTTGCTACAGCAATGAGAGATATACCATTCGATTTGAAAATAAAAGATCCAGAGATTGGTCGTAGCTTTTTCAATTTCGTTATAGTTTTGAAAATATTTTGAGAAAAGGGGGGCAAAAAGGGGGAAATCGAAAAAATTTAGAAAATTTTACGAAAATGCCCCCACCCACAAAAATTAGAATTTCGGAAAAATCTACGGCGAATCGATAGATTTGGTCCTTAGGCACTGAATGATATGCGTCTCGATGTAGTAGCTTGGAAATCCTAGGAGGAGACAGTTTTCTACAGTACCCCCTTTTTGCTGTTTTCTAAGAATTTCACATTTTCTTTCATTTTTCGAAAAATGTACACGAACAAAAAAAGTCTTATATTTATGTTTTACATATGTGTACCAAGTTTCAAAGTAATCCGTCCGTAAATAAAAAGTTTTTCTGGGACCCAGACGCTCCCATCAAAATACTGCGAATGGCGCCTGTACACCGGAACCGCATAAACGGCATCAATGATCACGTTTTACTCCCATCGATAAATAATTAATCGAAGTGACTGAGACTGGTTCGCAGCTAACTCAGCCTCATAAAATTTTACTAAGTCTCTTCAGTTACCTATGTAATTGGAGTACCTGTATTTAATCCCGTAATGGAAGCAAAAGATAGCGGTTTAAAAATAACGATACTTTGTACCCAGCAGGCATTCGGCGGTTGAATCAACGTTGAATCAACTACCTATTTCGACGTTGAGATCGGGGTGAAAGGAGGTTTAGAATGAAAATTGAAGCAACATCTTTCTTGAAACGTCGTACTGACGTTACAATGCAACGTTGAATCAATGTTGCTACTACGACGTTGCTGCAACGTTGAATTCTATGGTTGAATCGACGTTGAAACAACTACGCATTACGACATTGAGATCCTGTCTCTTATACACATCTAGATGTGTATAAGAGACAGCTCCTGGGCCATGTTCGTCGCTCGTTGTGCTGCTAGCTGCATGGTACTTGCATGTGCGCGTGGTGACACCAAGTCACTAGTGGTAGCAGGATGGGTCATAGAGAGAGGGGAGGGACTGCCAGTGATTATCCAGCCTGTTTTTGAAGGCGTTGACTGATGGGGCGTCGACGACACTTTGGGGCAGACTATTCCAGGTTGTTATTACCCTGTTGGTGAAGAAGTGGCCTCGGATGTTGAGTCTGAACCTGTTTTTCTGCAACTTCATGGTGGAGCCTCTCAGTTCGTAATTGGCCGGGGGGTGTTCGAATCGAGGTCGCTCGGTACAATATATGCCGTGAAGGTACTTATAGACCTCAATCATGTCACCTCGACAGCGACGGTGCTCAAGGCTGGGCAATCCCAGGGTTCTCAGTCTCTCTTCATAAGACCTGCCCTTCAGTGAAGCCAGCNAAAAAAGCGATGGCCACGTCGATAGATATGGTCTTTACGAATCGAATGATATGTGTCTGGATGTTGTAGGACGATATTTGTAGGAGGAGATCGATTTTCTGTAGTACCCCTTTTTAGCCGTTTTATATGAATTTCACGCTGTCTCTTATACACATCTAGATGTGTATAAGAGACAGGTCACGAGCTGCACAACGTCACGGACACGTGCCGTAAATTGAGTGAGTATAATTCATACACGGAGTCTTTGGTTTGAAAGATAAATGTTTTGCATGATGGGAAGTCGATTTTTCCGATGCCGAACAGCGATATTTCTTTGAATGAGTTATTTCAGCCTAAACAATTTTTTTCTTAAATTTGAAACGAGTGAGAATAACAGAAGTGAGAATTTATGTACCAAATGAAATAGACACAAAATTTTATCTTGTCGTATATTTCCAGGGACCAATGTGTGTTCCTTCCTAATATCGATTTTTGAATCCCTTTTTAAATTATCGTCTTGAAATCCTCTTAAAAGTTCCAAAAACCTAACTTACCTGACGTTATCATTGCATTTTAGTACATTATTTTTACCTTTTTAACACTTTTTACTATTTCATGAGCTAATAATTTCTGATATAATATATCACACTTACGGGAACTGGCTTATTACAGTAGCTGATGGTTGCGAAGATTATTATGTACATCCTAAAAAAGCAATTTAGATTTTCCATGACATATTACAACTTAAAAATTAAATCATTAACTTCTGCAAATTTGCCCACGTCAGAATCCGGGGAGCCTCTTTGCTCCATGAGAAAGGCGCCTGGTGTGGACTTCAGTGTACTAACCTGCGGCGGTCAGGATCTGCAGCTGTGAGTTACCGTTGCCCTGTTCAGGAGGTGGAATAACCTGATCCCTTCCTACAATAGCGTAGCTTCCAACAATTCTGGTCATCACGTTAGCAAGTCGTAAGCCCTAAAAGACAGACCACATTCAATGAATAAAACCAACCAGCCCCACACTGAGAGAAATGGGTTCGTCTGGATGACTCACTTAGGTGAGTCATGGCCCGTCCCAAAACTGATGCACATTTATGACCCACTGGCCCCATTTGTGGATCATACTGACCCACTGTTGGGCATTGAAATTCAAAGTATGACTCACTTGTGGCGTATAATCGCTTGCCTACAGCACGAACCGAATGTTCACACACTTCATGCACTGTGCGAGTGCAATGGAGGAGGAATAATCAAAGACAAGTAACATTTGAACAATATTTATTTGGAAGCTGCTTTTTAGCAAAACTTATACATACAAATTCATTTATATCATATATAATTTTACTTCAGAGGCACGAAAATCCTCTTACAATAATAAAAGCTCTGTCTCTGGTCCACACCATGGATTAAATTGTTTTGTAAGACAAAAATAAAATAAGTATAATAATATAATAGGATGATAGAAGAGGTCCAAAAGCCCAATGCTATTGAAATATCACGCGAAAATAAATTTAAGTCTTTTAACTTGCATGCGAGAAACCAGTTCATGCAACAACCGAATTTAGAGAAAAATGAAGCCCACATCACAATAAGTTGCCACTTTTTACTTTCTCAAACCATTGCATCAAAATACAAAAACCAGGATTAAATTTCAAAACAAGGCGGACGAATTTAATTTAATAGTGAGATAGAGAGGAGGATTTGTTTTTGCAGTTAAATCAATAGGCGTTTCTAAGGCATCTTCAAACCATGGAATTGTCTTTCAATGAAAAGTTTTGTTGTCCGTGTGGGTGAAAGTATAGATACAGTTCAATGTCATGAAGAGCAAGCCAAAGAACAGTGTCTCTCAGAAGGCCTTTTGCAACCAGCCAAATTATGGCATTTCCTGCTGAATTAACTGCAGATATACTCGTACATTCCAAAGCACCTGTTCTGCATGGGTTTTCTCCTTTTTTACCATGATGATCTGGAGTTCCGGTTGAAGTATGGGCCATTGGCAGAAAAAGAGCACCAGAAGAGAAGGCATGATGTAGGATATCAGCAGCAGGCGCACGGGCAGCAGTACTTCCAACAGGGACAACACTGGAAGGAGCTTCATCCAATGAGATGGCTTAGAAATAACCGCCAGAAGATGAGGTGTACGAGGTTGCGAGCTCGTATGTACGCCGTGCTTTTCTATGGACGTTTCAGGCGTATCTGATTTATTATTAACTACCTGAGGTAGGTTCGGGTACCGTGAAAAAATGAGGATAAATGAGGCACGAGTTAAGTACAGATTAGATACTTATTCTCAGTGAGAATATATCGGCTTACAGTTTAGGATAATCAGTTTATAAGTTGGAGCTCTAACACTGATGTCTTCGGTGTCCAGTTAAGTATGGACAAGTCTAGAGTGTATCTTCTATTCTGACTTTAATTTTGACTTGCCGTCCTGATTGATATGGACAGGAGTATGGGCTTACACACGACTGTTCTCGGCCCAAGACTGAGGTTTCCGGGTGTGGGCAGAGCTTATATAGCTTCGCTATTTGACGTCACCAAGGGCGTGAATTGATAAACAGGAAAGGCTAATACAAGGAAATGCTTATGAACATATCGCATGTGAAGGAGATTATCTTCCAACAAGGAAGATATTAATGAGGAAATATCCAGGGACGAATGGTATCAACATTGTCACCTGACAGAGGAGCCATTTCCTAAAATTCAAAGACATACGTTATAACCAAAACAAATATAGCTTATTTGCAATGGTAATTCATAATAAAAATATATTTTGCTAACCATTAGTCACCAAAGCGAGCGTCAGACAAATTCTTTCCCAAATGGGGGTCAAGCATCCCTAAACTTGCCGTTGTTGGTAGAAATGCTAACACATTGCTAATACAAGAAATTCACAGTGCCCTGACTGTAGCTAATCATTAACACCTCGTACTGTCTCATTACCATTTACCAGTCACAAAATATAACTTCTGAACTCCCAAGAAGCTTGTTCCTGCCATAAGCACTGAGAGATAACTATGGTGGTAACCTGTGAACTCTTTCACTTCCTAACAGATCTGACAGAAGCTTGCCATCCCATCGATTTTATTGGACAGTAATCAGCCTTAATAGATACAGCAGTTGCAAAATATCAGAAAATAGCATGGATAACAAGTAAAAATGAACAAAAAGATCTGATGACAGGCTACATTCACTTATGCTTAGCAATCTCTACAACTATTTTCTTGCCCATTTTTAACCGTCATTTCTAAAAGCATAAAAATTAAGCAAACACTGTTGAAAAATAGATGTAATTATCACACCACAAAAAAAGTAAAATGGATAGTAACGGCTTGTCTGGAAGAGAAATGAGCGAGTTATTAGGTCTCAAAAGTTGCAATTTATTTTTTTCTCAGGCTTCGGGTGGTATTCATATACCAAACTATGTACTCTTGAGGCACCTTAAACCTCATCTTGTCAGGAAATTTTTGTAGAATCATCGTAACTCGTCTATAATAAGTTCTCTGGGGTGAGGACCCTAAACTTTAGGAAATTTATTCTTGGGACACATTACTGACCTTTCTGGCTGCATTCAAATTTGATGGTGAATCGTAGCCCAGGAAAAGTTCCTCCTTCAGTAGGGGAGGTGGGTAGGTGAGAGCACGGCAGAATCGTCGAGCTGGAAAAGCATATTAAGGGGAGCGTCTGGAGCAAATTTTATCTCGGTTATTTACGGACGGATCGATTCGAAATTTGGTACACGGATGAAAAACCGAATTCAAAGACTTTTTTCGTGTGAATTTTCAAAAAAATGAAAGAAAACGTGAAATTCTTAGAAAAAGGCAAAAAAGAGGGTACTTTAGAAATCCTATCTCCTCCTACGATTTTCAAGCTACAACATCGAGACACATATCATTCGATGCGTAAAGACCATATCTATAAATATTGATGTATGCGTTTTTTTTTAATTCTCATTTTTTGGGTGTGGGGGCATTTATTGTAAATTTTTCGGAAATTTTTCGATTTTACCCCCGCCACCCCCCTTTTTGCAGAATAAAATCCAAACTATAACGAAATCAGAAAAATGCATACATCGTTTTTGTAGATCTCTTTTTTCCTAATTGAATGGTATATGTCTCATTGATTTAGCTTCAAAACTCTAGGAGGAGATAGGTTTGCAGTGACAATAAGTTAACTTTACAGTAGGGCCAGACAAAGTCGCGCGCGCCTCGAAAAAGACCTTCAAGGGTGCAAGGTTGCAAGACTAGACGATATTGGAGCTCAATTTCTGTCAAGGATGGTGCGAGCAGCGGCACGAGAACCATCCCATATGACTGCAGGCGGATAACTGAAGCACAGCGTGTTCAGACTAGCTATTTAAGTGTGCTACCGGTAATTTCGGCATATCATAAGTGTTAAAGAACTCCACCACCCCTAACCTTTTCGCGATCTGTCGTGAGCGCATAAATCAACGAACAGAGATGGTTTTGGTACCGTTAGATGCGTCAGAATGTAAGCTTTAAGATGAGTATAAAACCGAAATGTCAAATTTTTCGATTTTGACCCAGACGCTCCCATTAATTAGACTTGTTTTATTTAACATAGGAGTAATTTTCTAAATTATATGTGGAAGGGTATATTTATGGCTTGAAACATTGTAATAGATCATATTTTTGCAGTGTAAAATTCCTTATTCATGACTCATACTATGCACTAAATTGACTAAAGACATTTAATTGAAAACCAGTCACAACTCTGAAGTGATCACAAAGTGAATTTATGCTTCAAAATGCAGGTTTTTTACTTCTTTAGTAGCATAAAAATCTCCGTTTATTCAATTGATTTGCATCAGCTAATTCAAGAAAAAAATTTTATTTAACCATGAAGGAAATTTGAAGTGTGTTATTTGCCTGCAATGATATTCACGGAAATATGCCACCAACTGTTACAGGTAAACTAGGAAGGAAAATTCCGATATATTCTTGCACAATTGCAAACAAATTGCTACAGATGATTAACAAATTTTCAGACAACAATAATTATGAACACAACTTGATCTTGACTTATAATCTTGGGTGATCATATAAAAAAGTGGAGTGAAAATTGAATTTAAGCTTATGGATGGGAATGCAATGAATATGCTTGATATTAGAAATTCTCTGTGACTTCTATGAAAAAGAATTAATAATATATTACTCAGACGACAGATCGCATGGATGGCAGCTACGATTGTTGATTGGAGCAAAAAATTTCTAAGATAATTTAAAATTACACTTAATGTGGCACTTACTGCTTCCCTTACATTTTTATCTAGCTTTGGTGCATCTGGTGAAGTCATCTTAAGTTGGGCATACTGACAGACGTGGCAGTGGCATAGAATTACTGGAGCATATCGAGAACAATCCCATGTTCTTACTGCTGAATTATTGTTTGTAGATAGCACAATGGAGTAATTCTTTTTCTACACTTCACAGGAGTGAGGAGTGCTGTCACACTTTGAACCATGCATATGGCTGTAACATGCATTGCATGTTGAAGGCAAATCAACTGATTTCTTAGCCACTGAAATGCTTGTTTTCTTAGTTATTCATGCAGCTTAGTGCACACTCTCTTAATTCTTCTTGTCCCACTTTTTTTAAATTTCAATGAACATATTTTGGCGAGATGATTTGGCATCAATCTTAGTTAAACATAACATTCAATTAATGATAAAGAAGTCAGATAGTCAGGGTGTTCTGAACTTCTGCTTCATAATGCTTCAACAGTAAAAAGATAAACTTTGTCTAAAAATCAACAAGTTATTGAAATTCCTGAAACAAATTCAAAGCATTGTTACTTGTATAGTAAATTTAAGAAAGGTGCTAAATTTCATAGCAAAATTATTAAATTAAATTGATGCACTACAGGGTAGAATTCAGGAAGCGTATTAAGGGGACCGGCTACCCTAAAATTTTTAATTTAGGAGATCGATTTTCTGTAGTACCCCTTTTTAGCCGTTTTATATGAATTTCACGTTTTATATCAATTTTTCGAAAAATTCATACGAACAAAATGTTATTTTTTTTACATTTTACGTATGTATGTGAAGTTTCATGATGATCGGATGATAACTGTAGGAGTTTTCTGGGGGGGTAGCCGGTCCCCTTAAGACATTTTTCTTGAGTTTTAATCCACATATGACCTTATCCCCTAATTAGGCTAATACTAATAAGTTCTTATGATATACCAGTACTACTCAAATTCCTTTTAATTAACAGGGTAGCTTTTTAGAGTGTAAGTAAATAAATAAACAAACGGTAAACTTATGTCTATTATTGAATCAAAATAGCAGGAACTATACATTCTATCTGTAGCTCAGATATTTTTGTATTGAACAATGAACAAAGATAAACTGATTTTGAATGCAGAAAGATGAACTTGAAGCAGCGTAGACGTCTTGAGAGATAATTTATGAACAGGTACACTAGTCATAAATAAAAACATCCATATAAATCACGTCAAATTTTCATTTATCAATGCCTTTTGTACCTTAAATTTGATTAAATAATAATACTCCAAACTCCAAAGTGAATGTAAATAAGGTAACTACTGACTAATTCTCCAAATTGCCATATGTCGACGTTCTTGTAACGGTTTTTGTTAAGAGGTTTTTGGCAACTCGCAGTGGCACGATTCGAGTTGACACTTACCAAATCTTATCGTCAAACGATCTTCATTCAGAGACGAAAGTTGTTTTTACCACAAGTTGAACGATCATATACACACTAGCCGCAGTACATATTTTTGGCGATCTAGGATCTAGCGGTATGACTAGCAGACGACAGACGGTATGACTGTCAGGCTAGCGGGTACGTTCCATAGTTCATAATGTACTAAGGGCGGTAACTCGCACTGCCTGTAACTATTTACATACATTTATTGACAACGGTCAATATCTTTCTTCCTAATTATAGCCAATGCACTCATTCTCTGCTTACACACGGATTAAGTTAGCACCACCACTAACTATGAGGCAATGTCAGTGGAGTCAATACTAGTATATGAACCACGTTCAATGAAGGCATTTGGTGAACTGAGTCATATCGTTGATTTCCTAACACATTTGCCGTTTTGCTGCGGCTAGTGCTGCGTAAAGTAAAGCAAGTGGGCCACTATGACCCACTTCTGAGAATGACTCACTTCTGGTGGCGAAAATTTCTCTCATTGCAACAAAGAATGGTATAGCCCGGCATCGCTGCTAACGCTTGAATTATTTTATAATCGGATAGAATATGTAGTAGCGTTTCAGTAATCATTCTCCCACCATCAAGCCGCCTGTATCCGTCCCCAGCATCGAATCAGCCCCAATCGAACGACTAATAGCCGGAATTGATGATGGATTTTGGAGCACAACCTTACGTTCTAAACCTAATTTCTGTTAACTAATACTGACAAAATATTTTAGCGAAGTGATTGTTTTTCTTATGAAATTATGTTTTTCCGATATTTCAAGTATGAGGACGCCGGCCAGCTGGTGCGGAAGGACTATTTGATAAATGGTATGGTGGTCCATGGGAGGTTTCATGCAACTATTCGGGAGAGCTATGATGATTGGTCACGGTGCGAGGGCACGAGCTAAGTTAGGTACAGATCGAGTGCTAGTACGAGTACAAATTAAGCGATGCTTTGATGTAGCGTTTATTGGTGGACAGGCATTGGCACCTGGGCAACTCGCTGACGTAATTTGTTAGTAAATCTCCACAAATATAAAATAGAATATTATAGTGGGCCACTGACAGCCTCATTCGGCGACGGATTTGTAGCGTTACGGATTCTTGGCGTTCCATCCAGAACTGATTGAGGTTCAAATTTGATGTTGCACGGCGGCTGTGCCTACATTTCTGACTGATTTTACTAAATTATTCATCATGCGCTTCCGCTGCCGATTACCAGCTGACGTTATTGAGTTATCAAAGGGTACGCAGCATAGGCCAAAATATTAGCTCTTAACTAACTCTCGAGACAACACTCAGCCTCATCATACAACTTTATTCAGACACAACACTAGAAGCCTCAGACTACGCTGTAACTCGGTAATCCAGACTAGGGACACACTGCTTAAAGATAAAATCGCCGTAAGTCTAAAGCCAATACTCTAACATACTCACACATTAGCAGACTGTTCGAAAACCGGTCTCTCCTACTTCAGCCTAACCTCAACTGGTTTAACCTATTCACGCTGCCCCGATTCACAGCTATCTTACTGCCAATAACCGGCTCTACCTGCTCTCTTGAACTGCCTCTCTAACTTCCTGCAGCCAATGAGGTTAAGCTAGGTTCGCACTAGCTGGTTTCGGGTTCCTTGTTGCAAAGTGTGTAGGTTAGGCTTGGAAGAGGTTAAACCAGATGCAGTATGACCATGCTTAACTCAGAGGCTGCGGAGGATCACTGGAGAATGTTCGAAGAGAGAAAGTATTCAGAACTTTGATTTATCGAGTTTGGTGGCTCGCTTAGTGTCACTAAATATCATACATATATAATTCACAAAACTATTAAAACATAATGCCTACATATTTTAAAATTTGGATCTCGTTAGATCAAAAAATCGTTTTTGTGTTTCAGGAACTTTGGAACATTCGAAAGGGCATCAAGGTTTGTTTAATTTTAGAATCGCATTATGGTAGCCATTCATTGTAATGTTGGGAAAATGCCAATACCAAATACTCCATTAAAATTACTTGGTATGTAACATCACTCTTATATATAGCAATCATGATAAACTCGTTACATTGACTATAAAACAGCAATCTATTCATGCATGAATTTATTATGCATGACCTGTATCCTCAATCAGTTAACGCTTTCTTCCCCATTCAGGCCCTGCATCCGAAAAATGAAGGTGCCTGTGCTGACGGTGGTCGTGGCTGAGTGCTGGGGCAGTGCAACCCTGGATCTCAGGTGAGATTTTTCAGAATTAGGGCGTTTTCAGAGTAAATTCGACTGACTGTAAATCTCCATCAGGAATTGGCCTTCTGATGTCATTGATATTATGATTTTTCGAAAACCGAAACATACTCGTATGAACAAAATAGAAATCGAACAAATATATTCTATACATTCGTGAATGTGTATGTATTGAAGAGCTGCATGATATTGTGCATGTATAATTCGGGTTGTGTGTTTGGGTGCGCTTAAAGCGGTTTTCGTGTTGTTCTGTTCGCGCTGTGTCCAGTTCTCACAGCGCCTCGACTTGTTCGTGTAAGGCCGGGTTGTGTGATTATTGGGTGCCGTGATCAAGTTTGTTTGTATATAGTACACTTTTTTCTATGGAATTATCTGCGAGGGCTAATTGATATTTGCTTGTAGTTTGCAAATACGGCAGCTATTATGGGTTGTAGGCTGGATGTAGGTGTAGGTTTTGAAATGTCTCCCTGCCCTGATTGACTCGGTATGATATCTGTTGCTGTTGTGAGTGATGAGGGTTTGTAAGTAATCTACCCAAAGTACTAGAGGAGCAGTTCCTTGGTGTAGTGACTAGCGTTCATGTCAGCGACAAGGTAAAAGGGTTGGAGCATGTTAAAGAGTCTGGACGTGGTGAGGTGTAGGTTGTTATGTTGTCGCGATGGGCTCCAGGCTGAGTTCCAATTGTAATTGCGAGCATGTCTGTGTGGAAATTATCGTTGAGTTAAGTGAATGCCTTTAATTAGTATGGCTGCACCTGAGTGTAGAGTGCTGGAAATGACCATAATCCAGAGGATAGTTTCTATGGAATGTTTTGTCACTAAACTAGAACTACTGTATTGTCCTTGATACAAATGTATGCATTTCATTTTAAATAAATGTCATGATTAGGCTGTTGTTATCTTTATAAGAGTGATTGTTGATGAGAATGAAATATTGGTGTATATGGTTGTAGATATTTACGACGATATATCTGCAGTTGAACCAGCCACGGACATTGTCTTGTAGTATTTTAGTGCAGACCGGGAGGTCTTTGTGGAAGAAGATGCCTGAATGTGAATTGTTTCGTCTTTTATAGGGTCGTTGTCAAATGTTTGTCAAGGCATCCGAAAGTATGCCTTTCATGCATACAAATTCGTTTTGCATGCACTTTCATATGCCATGCATTCGAAAGTGTTAAGGTAGCGTTTTTTAATATAAGGGTGGCTTGTGTTCAATTTTTCCCTTCCCAGGTAGTCCACTTTTGAAGAGTCAGCCGCTTTCGTCGAGAGACTCAGTCCGTATTCCTCCTTTCCCAGTTTGCCGGTGTGCCTAATGCTTTGTGGGGCTAGAGATACTTGAATGGGTCTCTAGTCCCCCAGAATAGTTTAATGGCTATTGGCCCTTGTTCAGGGATAAATATTTCGGTCGATGGCTGGCTATATGGCTATTTGTAATATTGGGAAGAAATATCTCTAAGGATGACAGTGTTTTTTCCATCTTGAGCGTCCCTATAGCAGAAAGTGGAACCGAGGCCCAGAGTAATATTCATTAATTTACTATTGGATTAAGCGCAATTAAAACAGTTCCAGGCGTACAAGGCTTGTGACGGATATGACTCTTGAGCAAGTAGCGTCGAGGTAGCAGAGGCTCTAGCGAAGATACCCTGTGCAGTGGAGGGTTTTGATACTGGTGCGCTGTCCAAGGACAGGAGGACTTGTCCAAGATCCGAGGACAGGAGGACTAATCCTGTCTAAGTACAGGATTATATGGTGATTCTGCAATTATACTGGGCGTGATACATTGAATAAGTGGTGATGCATTGATTATATGAAGATAGTTTTATACTTCAATAATATATTATCTGACAATTCATTTTATTGATAGAAAATATTTTTCATTATCCTGGGATCTCGGTCATCGTTTTGAGTCATGGCTATCGAGAGAGGAGGGTCATTCATATGATTGCCGTCATTGTTTAGTTCTTCTGGTAGGTTCAGTGAGGTCGTCATCGTCTATCTACTCGCCACTTGGTTCTTAGATTGAAATCAGTCTGTTAAGTCTTTTTCTCTGGTTAGTTACAAAAGAAGTTGGCGATTTTTGTGGAGTCTATGTCAGGAAATGTCTAGTCGATGTCGTAGTTGGCAAACCAGTCATTTGGATAGGATGCTTCTGAATCCCTACTTACGGTAGAAATCGGCGATAAGGGCTTAAATTGTGATATCTGTTGATTTTAATTGTGTCAAGTCGGTTGATGTCAATGTATGTTATGAACTATTTGTCTGTTCACTTGTTTGGCTGTATCATCGAATATTGCGTTAATTTTCTTTTTGACAGTTTCATGTTTTGCTGTTTATTTCGTGTTTTTTTTTTGTTTGCGGTATAGGTACAGTAGTTTGCGGCTAAAGTGTAGTGGTCGTTGAGGTAGTTGTTATTTTTTGAGAGTTGGAACATTTGGTGTGGTCCTTAATTGGCAGCACATTCAGAGCAAGCGGGAGTAGCGGATGTTTATTGGTGAGTTGAGTGGTCTATTTCGTAGCACTTATAGGTGAGAGTAATGTTCCTGTTCTCACTGGTATGGTGTGATTAAGAGTTTTACATAAAAAAAGATGTACGTTTTTCGTATACAGCGTTGCACTATTTAGGTGTTAATGGTTATGATTTCTTTTACACGTGTTCGTTTGATTTGAATGATTTATATTACAAGTAGCCAAGATAGTGGTGTAACGATTTTGTCTGTGGCGTGGCCCCCAATGTTTTTATCCAGATATCTAACGAAAATGATTCGTTTTGTACCGAGGTCAGTGGGTATGATGGGCGATTGTTAACAAATTGAAGAAAAACAACCGTTAATTTTCGTGAAATTGCCGGTCGCTTTTTTGGAGGTGAGTTTGTCAATGACGGTGGCATTATCGGTAACAGCGTAAAATCCGATTGCGGTGTCAGTCATTCTGTTAAGCAGGGAGCTGAGTTCTCTGAAGGTCGATGGAAATTTCTTTTGTCGGCCAGTTTTTAGTCTTTGGTTGATCTATGCAAGATGGATACGGTATGTGTGTGCTCCCGTGCGTTATAGGTTGTTGGTGATTAGGGAGGTTGTTTTCATGGTTGATGAAGTGGTTTGATGACAATGATGAGGGATGGTGACATGATGAGTAATTTGGAAGCAGAGGCATTGATGGGTGATGCGGCCCCTGTCCCTTTAGAACAGGCCCGTAAGGAGAAGGCATAGTAATGGAAGGAGTGGAGGAAGCGAAAACACCAGTCTGTGGTATTGCACTCAAATATAACAAAACTTGTGGGAACAAAAGCACTTTGAGGATATAGCAACCAATTCCTAGTGACGCGCATTTGCGATTGTTTGGCTTTCAATCCAGTAGACTTGAATAATACAGGACACAGATGAGTTGAGCCACCGTAAATTGCCACTGGGGGCCAACGTTCCTACACTTTCTCCCTAATGCACCAAACAACAAACTAAAATTGGTCGGTAATCCTAATTTCGATGAAAATTTTATGGTATCAAAATGATCCCCGAAGTGTGAGGAGATGCAAGTCTTTCGAGACTTCGAAATTATGACGAGGGGCAGAGCGGCAATCACAGTTTAGTCCCTTTCCTGAGGTCAAAAAACCTCAGTCCTGAGGAAGGACTGAGGTCTTTCAGCGACTTGAAGATGGGGCTGCGAAGAAGAGTTTAACCCCGAGACATTATGGAGAACACTAGGTTGTTTATAGTTATATCCTCGGATGGTCCCTCTCTTACGCACACCAAGAATCAATATAAGAGAAACTTCATTTGCATCAGGTAACCAAATTGATTCCAGATGCTCTTTAACTATGTTCAACAGCTCTCACATGAGCCTTGAATTTGGGGGAGACCTACCTGCCGGCGACTGTCGAACAGTAGAAGATGTATATTCTGGAAGGAACCAAACATCACCTTTCGAGAAATAATCACAAACATTCTAAAATTTGTTAATATAATTATCCCGTATAGGCTCGTTATTACAAGCTGATCTCATAAGAAAAAAAGCATTTCCTTCAATTCCTTGTGCATGCTGTACATCCCAAAAGACAAGACGTAGTGAAGATCTCTTGAAAGGTCACCTCATTCAACAACGGGCTGCAGATGCGGATTACCTATCATGCAACCACCGACCTTATGACCTTATGATGAGTTTAGGACGTCGTAGTCCACGGTCACGCTGATGCGCCGCCTTCGTCGTCCTCCGTCTCCGAGTCGTCGACGGATGTAACGTTGGACGTGTTCCGTCTATTTGCCCTCATTTGGGCCACCTGGTGCAAGATGCTGTTGCTTGTCACTTGCTGAGGGTAGTTTCCCATTACTGGACA
>NW_025943850.1:0-25979 GCF_000764305.2 Hyalella azteca | reverse complement strand
GTACCGTTGGATAGGCCAGAATGTCAGCTTTAAGATGAGACTAAACACGTAGCTGCAGCACAACTGAAGTAGACACTATATTTAAAGAGCTCAGCAGCTAATTAGTTCCTATCTAATTACTTAAAGAACTCCCCCACCCGCCCCCCTATCATGAAATGTCGTGAAATCATAAATCAACATGCAGAGATGGCAGTGGTACCGTTGGATAGGGCAGAATGTCAGCTTAAAAATGAGTATGAAAACCGAAAAGATGTAAATTTTCAATTTTAGGGCGAACGCTCCCCTTAATTTATTGTTTGGATTATATATTGCAATAAAACAAAGGAAATACGGGGAAAGGAAGTGAAAAAAATTATCCAAAAAATTTAAAGTAAAATTAGGAAAAAGGACTTCTACCCAGTCAAAAATACAAGGCGTTTCGCTGAAGCGTTAGGGTAGATTAAGTCAGAGATGCATGGACGAGACGCCCGGGTAACATCTGCAGCATCGACGACGTGTCCACTTTAAGCGCACTCTATCGCTGATGAGCTGCAAGCGGCCTAGGGATATTTTACAAAGGTCCGTTTACACTAGGGGCAACACACGGGCGTCAAGCGCCTCACCGCTTCTCTATGCAGCGTCTACATGCGCTTCAGATGGGCAACACAGCTATTGACAAGCTAGCAATTCGCAGTCGCCCTGACTCATGCAACACACGCACTTTAGTCAGCAGACGGCTGACTGTGGTCCAGTGAGGTCTGTATACGCTGGTCCTTAACAACAATATGTCAACTAACACCACACTCGCTTGGACTCGTTTTATTTACCTTCAAATAGTCATCCTTTAAAACATCATAAATGGCTTCACAAATTTCAATAGGACTCAACGCAGACTTGGAACTTCTTGTGGAATACTGCAGTGATGTTTACGAGCAACCTGATCAAGCTGATGATGAGACCAGCAAAGTTGCCTCTAATCTTGCTCCAGGAGATATACTGTCTCTCAAAATGGCATCCTGCTTCTAAATGAGCAGCATTATTTTCTTTAGCAGACTGTCAAACAAGTCCACTGGCAGTCTAGTGTAATTTTGAAAGACTGATGTATTTTCAACCGATAATTCTTTGAAAATATAATTGTGTGAGCCCCTCTCTTCTTTGCAACCATTATTTCACCCAAATACGGCGACGCCTACATCTTTTCATCACAGCAGCACACCCGAGAACAATGACCCAGAGCTCAATGGCCCGAGAACAATGGCACAGAGCGGACACATCTATCCTCACTGATGCCTAACTAGCAACTAATCTTCGAAGCGCGAGCTCACGAGCTACCGCATACAAAATATAAGTGTGAACGGTTGTGGGCATCAGGCGCTGCAACAAGTACTTGACACGCGCCTCACCGTCCATATCGTTTCCCCTGGTGTAAACGGGCCTTAACATGCGCGCTGTGGGCATGACACGCCGCCGTAACATCCATGGCCACCTCCCAAGCAATACTAAAAAATATTACTCAGTACTCACTGCAGTGAGTGATAAATAGCGCATTTTCTCGTCGACGAAAACATGAAGTCACGGGCGGACAGATAGACAGAGAGACGGACGGATATGACGCATTTCAATAGGGCATTTTTTCCATAAGTGAGAAAATGCGCTAATAATTATCATGCTTTACGCTTTCATCGACTCTCTTCCTCCGCTGAACTTTTTACTCATTCACATACTATCAGTAACTTGTCAGTACATGCCACCATATCGTTTTAAATTTAAATAAATTTACACAGGATACTCATACCTCAAGTGCTCGCGTTCCAAGAAACTATGAATTCACCAACCGAGGATGGAACCCGTGCCCAGGATGCAGTGGGTTGCAGGAGTGCTGCTGTCGAGAGCCCCATAACACTACTACACCACACGGTACACGGTACTGTTAGTCGCAGCGTTTGTTAATTGTCATACGCACGCCTACCTCAATAAATTGGGCTACTAATCTTTGTAATACTCAATTGAGTGATTGAATTGCGTATGTGTTGCTCATATTCAAACTATCAACAAAGGAACACTCGTGCAGTGAAATAGAAAAAAAAACACTAGTATTTTATCACATAGATTGTCGCATGGTCTGTTTTTACCGCGTAACAAATTGAGAAGCAATAAAAGCCTTCCAAAACTTGACAATATTATATTGATATATCATCCCTATGTAGGCTACTCTGACAGTTATTCGAAAATAAATATTTACGTCGTGTCGCAGAATTTATGTTAATCTATACCTAAATCCTGAATAGAAAGCTATTAACTCTCAAAACAAGTCGGTACTCGGAACTGCTTCGAAAAGCTTACTACCTCAAGTGTGAATTTCGAAAGTTGTATAAATTCAAATTCCTGCTGGCGCGACAGTTTTCTGTAGTTATCCACAGAAAAATATTTCTCCATTGGTGATGCATCGCATTGGCAGCGATCGCTGTGGTGCGTGTTTCTTCTATCGTCGAAAATCCAAAACCTCCAGCGATCGTTCTTTGTTCCCATCCATTATCAATCAATGAGTTACTACTTTTTTAAGCCGTAACAATTCATCAACAAGCCGTAACAATTCATCGACCAAGCCTTCGTTGTTAAAAGTTACGTTCATCAGATATTTTTCTGCGATATGTTCTTTAAAGAGAGATGGCAAACGGATTGTCACTAAACTAACGAAGTGCGGGATAACTTCACGACTGCCTTCAGTCATGAGCGATGGAGCATTATAACCTTCCTATAGGACAGATACTGGGTGACTGAGACCTGCATCTGGCAAGTTGGCATCTACTGCAAAGCTCCGTTCAGCTAGGGTGCCAACAATTAAATTTACTTTAATCCTGTCGAATTTATATTCAGCATTTAACCCTCCATGGCTTGTGAATAGATGCATAAGCTGTATTAGAGCATAGATGCTGTATGTTACTACTTTTTCTTCAAACTGTGTGAATGTTAGCGCCTGCAAGTAAGCAATCATGTACCTACATTCAGACATACACGAGCATCATCGTTTATACGATGATGCATCAGCGAAATTTCGCATCAGCGAAATATGGTCGTGTGTGGCAAGCGGCCTATCGTTTGTGTACGTCTCGGACAAATTTACGGCCGGACCTGCGGCCGGTCTCGCGACCGGTCTCCAAATTCAGTGAACAAGCAATATCTCCCAAAGTAATGAAAGTAGCTCAATGAAATTTGGTACACATATTCATTAGGACCTAACGGCGATGTTCAGCTACTGACTTTTTTTCACATTTTGCCTTCATTCGTGAGTTACTCTATATGGCGATGCGTGCCGAAAATCGCAGTGAACAGGAAATTTCTTCCAAAGTATTTAACAGATTTGAACGAAATTTTGAATATATACTCCTAGCTATCCAACGGTGATGTTTAGCTCGAGAAAAATTTTCAGATTTTGCCTTCGTTTGCGATTTGTTGCCATTTCGCCCTAATTAATGATTTAAACAGCAATACGTGCTTAAATTTGCTGTAAACAAGAAATTTATTTCAATATACGGAACAGATTTGAACGAAACATTGCATATAAATACCTAACCTCCCAACAGTGATGTTTAGCTAGTGAGAATTTTTTCGATTTGCCTTCGTTTAGGAGTTGTACGCTGCTATACGTTACACAGGTCTCGGTCAGTGCAAATTTTAAAATCGGCCTCAGAAATGCCGGTCGTTTCTCCTTATATCCGTATAACTCTCCGTATATCCGTATAAATCAAGTTATACGGATATACTGAGAGTTATACTAATATACGGAGAAACGACCGGCATTTCTGAGGCCGATTTTCAAATTTGCACTGACCAGGAGCTTTGCAACATATAGCCGTATAGAGCAAGAGACAAATAGCCGTATAACTCGTAAACGAAGACAAAATCGAAAAAATTGTCACGAGCTAAACATCACCGAAGGGAGGTTAGATATTTATATGACAAGTTTCGTTCAAATCTGTGCAGTACTTTAGGAGAAATTTCTTGTTCTTAGCAAATTTAAGCACATATTGCTGTTTAAATCGCGAATGAGGGTGAAATGGAAAAAAACTCTCGAACGAAAGCAAAATCTAAAATGTTTACGAGCTAAACATCACCTAATATGATAGTCAGGAATGTATATTCAAAATTTCGTTCAAATCTGTTCAGTACTTTGGAAGAAATGTCTTGTTCACTGCACTGCGAATTTTGGCACGTATCGCCAGATAACTCCCGAATGAAGACAAAATTAAAAAAATTACGAGCTACACATCATCGTAAGGTCCTAGTGAATACGTGTACCAAGTTTTATCGAGCTACGTTCATTATGATGGGCGATATCCCTGTCAATCGCCAATGTGGGCAACGATGTCGATTAGTGTGGGTTACTGCATAACGCGAAAGATCCGACCATTCGAAGATTTGGAAGTCGAATTTTCCTAAATAATCTATGCAGATGCATGTCAAACTATCGACTGTGCGTTTATCGTTTCAGATCGAAGTATATGAGTGTGGGCAACTTTACAGAGCAAACCGAAAAATTCATGCGCCAGCATGTTGTTTGGTTATTCAATCTATAAGAATAATGAATCGGAAATTAATATGCACTTTAATTTTTGATTACCCAGTTAAAATTGTGTTCAAAATTATGTTCAATCTAGTTCAAGTGATGGAATGCTCTATTTTGGGTCCATTTCTGATGCCAGTCTCGATTATTATACCACGTAATTACTTTCATACCTTGAAATAGGTATGTGTTTTATTATCTTTCCCAGTTTGGACGCTTCCGCAAAGAGGAACGTTTAAGCCTTAATGTTAACTTACCTTAATAATGTCCTGGAGATATCGATAAGTTTGCCTGAAATTTTTTTTCTATCGTGAGTGTAAAGAAAACGTTTTTAACATGCATCTTATTAAATGATATAAATCTCGTTCTATTGACTTAAAGTCGTATGAAGAATTTGCTTCAAAACTTAGCAATATTTTTTTAATGATTGCATCATGAACTTCTTCATCGTTCCTATTCAAAAGATTTTCATACAGCTGCTTTAGCGTGTTCCATTAATCATGACAAATTTGCCTCAATTTTTCAACGAGGCTGATTTGAGGCAATAAAAATAATGAGAAATAATTTCAATGTAAATTGGTCAGCTGTATTATAAAATTTATATAAACTAGAGAACTAACTTGTAAATAAGTCGAGGAAATATGAAAGTAGAGGCATTTCGCTTGCCCGAAAATCACGAAAAGTGGCAAGAGAAACAGTGCTTGCCTGTCTCCTTTACAATACGAGTAATATTTTTTATTCGATTGAATAGAAACTGCGTTCATTCCTCTAAAATTAATATTTATCACTAATCTTTAGAGAGTTCCAGCAAAAATGTGGCTATTCCTCGTTTTACCAGACGACTGCAAGCCATTCGTTTTTCAGTCGCAGTATGTAGTTGATGGAGCACAGTGTGCAACCTGGCTGAGGCGTTAACTCGGACGCAAAATTTCCGCGTTCGAATCTCGGAGCTGCCGTTAACGTTTATCCTGTTAGAGCACTTATCGGTGAACTACTTGTTACTTCTCTGCATCATTAGTAATTGAATTTGTTAGTCTGTAATTGATATCGCAAGTGCATATACGATGTGAATGTTCGACAGCGAAGACTATCTAATCTGACTTGTCATAGTAAAGAATAATGTGTCGGTGATCTCGGAGAGGGAGAGAGAGAAAATAATTTTAGATTTGTTAATGCAATTAATACGGATTCGAGATCGATTAATGTAGATTCGACGTAGATCAACAATGATTCGACATCGATTAATGCAGATTCGGCTTCAGCTACTGTAGATTCGACATCGTTCGATGCAGATTATTCGATGCATCGTTCGATGCAGATATTTGTTATTCGATGCAGACTCAACAAATTATCGGGTGCAGAAACTTTGAAGATCTGTACTTAATCGACATGGAATGCTCCTCTTTAGTGGGTGATGCTTCCCGCGACATTGCCCTCCTACAGTCCCCATCCAAATTGGTTTTTGCCTTCGTTGATCGAGCAGAAATCTGAAGCTATATTCTTGATCGAACCATATCAATCTCCGTCGATCGATCAAGACCTAATTGACTGGGATTCCTTCTTCACTGAATTTTGAGATTGGCCATGAGACAGGCCGCGAGACCGGCCGCAAGTCCCGCCTTAAATTTGTCCGAGACGTCGTTTGTGTACGGCCTTAAATTACCATGCGAATTATCGCCGATTGCCGCGGTGTGGCTCGTCCAACGCGTCACGACGGACGAGCGCGAGCAGGACAAGTTTTGGGAAAAACGACCCATCTACGGTGCAGCGCCTATTGTCGCCGCCACTGCTTAAAACGCATGCGTCTCGGCCTGGATTTCTGATTGGGTAGGGTCGCAAGGTATTTGTATTGTAAATTGAATTATATGTTTCTCGATGTTGTAGCTCGTAAATGAAAAGTGGAGATAGATTCGCCCTATTTTAGTTTTCCATACATATTACATTTTTCTCGATTATACCAAGACATTCTAGCAAACAAAATATGCTTATATTTGTTTTTTACATACACTGTTATAAAATCGACCGTAAAAAAAACGTTCCCACCGGCGTTACAGTGGCCGGTTATTTACCGTTAAATTAAACGACGGGAACGTTTTCCAACACGAAAACGGTACGCTCGTTTTGTACTTTACGGCTTCCTACAGTTTCTTTCATACAGACTATTATAATCCGACATAGCGAGACATAAGAAGACATAGCGAGACATAAGGAGACATATCGAGACATAAGGAGACAGCGAGACATAAGGACACAGCGAGACATATGGAAACATAGCGAGACATAAGGAGACAGCGAGACATAAGGACACAGCGAGACATATGGAAACATAGCGAGATATAAGGAGACATTGTGAGACATAAGGAGACATAGCAAGACATAAGGAGACATAGCGAAACGTGAGGGGACATAGCAAGACATAGCGAGACCTAAGGCGATATAGCGAGACATATGGAGACATAGCGAGACATAGCGAGGCATAAGGAGACATAGCGAGACATAGCAAGACATAAGGAGACATATGGAGATATAAGGAGACATAGCAAGACATAAGGAGACATAGCAAGACATAAGGAGACATAGCGAGACATGAGGAGACATGGAGAAACATGTGGAGCCATAGCAAGACATAAGGAGACATGGTGAACATATGGAGCCATAGCGAGACATAAGGAGACAGCAAGACACAAGGAGACATGGCGAGTCATAAGAGGACAGCGAGACATAAAGAGACATGACGAGACATAAGACATGGCGAAACTTATAGAGACATAGCGAGGCATGATGAATAATAACGCGAGAAATTAGTTCATATCTTTATTGGTTCAACTGAAATATTTTTCGGAAGCTACATCGCAGACTGTATTTGCATGCAGGAAAAAATTCCACGGATATATAGATGCATCTTCATTAATAAAAATAAAGAAACTGCAGTTTGATGCATCGTGAATATATTTATAAGGAGAATATTACTTTTACATTACTATTCCTAACAAATGAAATCAGTAGAAATTAGTTACCACTCCAGTAAGAAATTTACATTATTGGCAAATTAAAACTAAGTGAATTAAATACAATTTTTCATCCGAATCCAAATGGCGTACGGGTGCCGATAACAGGTCATCATTCCCGATATCAGTGATTAGACCAAATAAACGCAAGTGAGACGTAATATACTAAAACGGTCAGGGACCTTAACATTGAAATAAAAAGCACTATAAAATAACAGTCGACGTATGCAAAAGATTGTGAAAATCACAAGGGAGCGTCTCAGAGAAAATCTAGTTATATGGGAACGTCTGTTTTAGGGAGAGGCAGTCGAAGAAGTGCTCAGTGGAGCGGAATGGTTCCCCCACACTCGAGACAAGCCGCGCTTGCGAAGGGGCCCACCCTGAACGTAAAGAACCCAAGGTGCCTACAAAAGCACGAACGGTGCTGATCCAGCTCGGAGTAGTAGGGGCGCGGTAGTATTACGGGCCAGGATTCTGGGGAAGTGATGCGGTCGACCCTGGGTAGTTGAGGCGGTCAGGACCCTGGGGAGTTGAGGCGGCAGGACCCTAGGGAGTTGAGGCAGTCCGGAACCTGGAGAGGTGAGACGGCCTGGATCCTGTTGTTCGCGGTGGTCCCCGCGGTGTTGGAGGCGATGGCCCTGCTAAGGGTCCGTAAAGGCCCCACATAGAAGCCTGCTGGCAGGCAGCCACCTACCAATACTTTAGCAAAGAAATGACCAAAGCGGGTTAGCAGGGCCATCTTCACGAGTCTACACTGAAAGGGCAGAGACAATCGGGGAAAGAATGAGCGTGGGTTTGGAGGGCGCGTGCCAGGAACTCAGCAGAATCTTCGCCGTGGGGGTACCCAGGCTGCGTGCCACTTTGCTTCTGTAGGTTCCGCGGTCGGGCCAAAAAGCAGACATTCCCCAGTCGACACCTCTCCTCGTGGTCACTATTGGATGCACTCCTGCGGATGGAGAATTTTGGCTCGCAGAGTACCTGCAAAAGTTATTCAAGTTAGTTCAAAATAATTGCATTTATAAAAACTGATGGAGCCTCCACCTGGAAAAAGGAAAACACTGAATTTCAAATCAATGAATGGAGGGCCTGAGGCCTTAGTATGATCAATGTATCATAAACAGTAGATTGTATGAGCACATTTGTGAGAGCTATTGCCATAATTAGCAGTGAAATCAGCCACTCGATTCGTTCTATCAATATTTGAATTCATTAAATGCCTATCTTGTTTAATTTGGCGATTACGTCCAAATGATTAAAGTTTTAAATTCCTGATATCGGCTTTAAAATACATTAAAATACGTTAATAAAGCGGAAACTGCCGAACCTCAATATACAGAGTGAATCACAAACCTCTTCAGATACCACAGCTGCGCTGACTGCATTCAATTATTCCTCGTCTGTGGCGTAGTGGGAAGCGAGAAGCGTCACCAGTCCGTCCACGAGGCACGACACCTCGCATTTGCTGACCGAAGGACAGCGCTGCTCTGCGTGCACTAATGACGGTCCTGAAGAGGGAAAATATGGAATTAATACAATCAACCTCTGTTTTAATCATCAACGCACATGATTATCCAAATATAGAAGCAGAACCAAGTCGACAGTTCATTATCATATTTTTTCTCAGAGCTGAACTGATTTTCTTTGAATAGTCTCAATAAACTAGTGAAATTTTTGACAATGTGCAGAATATAAACCAAGACAAAAAAAGCATGGGTCGTATGGCCTCTTTCATGGAAAGCTAACATGAAGAGTTAGCTCCTTCATCTCTACGTCTAAGGAATCCAGTCATAAGTCAGAGTGTGATGGCCATGATGATGCAGAGAAGTGCAGTAAGTACTGCAAAACTTCTTGTAGGGATTTTCTGTCTCCATGCCCATTGCTGGCTCTGCAGGTGATTCAGCTGGAAAATAGTTATTGTGTTGTAAATAATTATGATAACTCTAATGTTAAAGTACAAAATTTGTAATTTAATTGAGAAATTATAAAACTAACTATACTGTTAGTGATGTTAGATTCAACAAGCATTGCTAGAAAATACAATCACAATGCAATACACCTAAGTTATCAATTTAAAGCATATTCTATGGATAGAGCATTGCATAAAATAATATAAAAACTTGAATTGTACATGGTAATCAATACTCATGCACTCAATTGTTTAAGAAGACTCCTCCAGACTCTTGGATGTTTTTCAGCACTTCTAATGTATGGACTTTTAGGCAGAAATGCTCATGGGTGCTTCCCAATTTAAGCCCAGGTGCATTTCTTTTTCATTATGGACCATTCCTTGATGATTTTTTATGTAAACTTGAAAAATTATTTGCCTAATTGACAAATAAATTTCTTAAATAGTTCTTTTTTAAATTGAAATGAGGGATAATGGACTGTAACAGAAATTATTCTGTGGCTTGTAATGAAATAAAATGTTGTGACATATATTAACAATGCAGACTTGTGATGAGATGCATCAAATGCAGGTTTTTATGCAAGAAAAGAACTGTCCTCAAATGAGGCACTAGAGAAACTGGAGAGCTGAGGCTAATTCAGATCAATAAAATCATGCTAATGTTTTTTGAATTGATTGGGAGGAAAGAAAATAATGGAATTAATATTTATTTGTGAAACAGCTAAACATACACCATACACCAAGCGTTACAGTCTTTTACAGATATACTTGTGCAGTGAAGAACTAAACAGAATTTTTAAAAAATAACTAAACTTGCTTGATGGATTTTGTTGGCATGAATTTCATTTGCCAAAACTTCAGCAATTATCACACAATTTGTATCTTATCCTCATAATTATCCAATTGCCAATTTTTAGATATTTCTACTCTAGTATTTTAAATACTGGAATCACATTTTAGGTCAACATGTCAGATGCTCATAAACAAACTGATATCACCCTTCCATTTTGGGCAGCATTGAGCATTGTCACCCTATCAGTTGTATCATGTTAAAATTTCTATTACTATATTATTATTAAAAATTAAGATTTATTTGGAATAATAATTTAGTTAAGTACCACCTCTTAATTGTTCGGAGCTTTTGATTTCAACGTATTATCAATTATCCCACCACCCCTACCTAGACTTTGAAGTAGAGAAGCTACTTCAGTCAAATATAGAAGTGTTGCATGTATTTCTTCATTATTAATAATAAATAAATTTTTAAATAATCAACTAATCTTTTAATAAAGCAATAACTTATTTATTCACTATATAAAGCAATACATTTTCAGTCACGAAAAAAACTGACTAAAAGTAGCTTTTTATGACTGAATAAAGTATTGCTTTATTTAGTGACTGGTGATAGGTAGTGACTGGTTTTTAGTATTTAGTGACTGGTTTTAGTGGTGATAGGTAAGATTCAATTTTCAAGTTGTGCAATAATCTGCTGAAGTTTTGGCATATAAAATTGATGTAAGCAAAACGTATCAACCAAGTTAAGTTAGTTATATAGTTCACTGGTTAACTAAAGAGACTAATCAGAGCGGAACTCTAGGTTCGATGCGCCATCTAGGCTATATTCTATAATTTCAAGAAACTGGCACACTCGTTTAACCAAAATGTCAGCAAGGTTTTAAAAGGAAGCTTCATTTGCAAAAATTTCAATACAATATGATATTCGAACCAGCTCATTTATTTCCTCTCACAAAAATTACTTTGTGACTTGTGAGCAGTGTAAATCGTCAACGACACTGTCACTAAGCTGACTGAAGTCACAATTCGCCCAGGTCGCATCCCTCCCTAGTACCTACTGCACCCAACTCGGCAAAGCCCTCAATAAAAACTATTAGAATTCCACAAGAATAGAAGCACTACATCCTGAAACTCACTTGAAAGTATCAAAATAAAATGAATAATAGGTTGTTTATCCTCGACCTCGCTGCAAAGTATCTCTAGCTGGCTCTAGTCTATAGAGTTCAGAAATCGACTTATGTCGAACCAACGCAACTGAAAGTATTAACACTCAAAGAATAGGAGAACAAACATGAGCAACTCAACTGAATAACACACAATACCTTATCATTTGTACAAAAATCACAGCCAACAACAAAAATTAGTATAAACTAGCAAAAAAAATTGAATAAATTTAGCACTTAAGTGATGTCTGCCACTCAAGATGGCGTCTAGGTATTAACTCGACTGATGACCGTGGCGCCCTCTACCACTGGGCGCTGAAGTCCAACAAACAAAGGAAGAGTACCTGAATGACCGGATTACGGTAAATGAGCATCGATATATAACGTGTGTTACACATTTTTCGACCGTTTTTTCTAACAGTGTACGTTTATGAAGTTTCAGAACGATCAGTCTATTAAATAAAGAGTTTTTCCGAGTAAGCCCTCCACTCTTACAGATTTTTATGACGTTGCCAGGCTTTTGGCTTGTCATGGACTAATTTCTTTAGCATGTATAGCGCAGTCGGCAGGCTTAACAGATTAGTTGAGACGTGGCTTTAGATTCGTCGTAGTTGTGGCACTTGACATTATTAGTGGCCCTGAAGCAGCCTTACTAGTTCGTCTTTACATGAACAAACTGTACTCTTAAGTCTACAGGCTTCTGGCTGCTCATAAATCTTCGTCGTTTACAAGAGGCACTTCTTATTCATCACCACGCGAACGATCACTAACTACCACTTGCTGCAACAGCAAACACCTATCTCACATTCGCACTCACTGTCACACAGCTGATCTTTTGTCACACCAGGCTTCAAACTGAGCTCCAATTTCGCAACCTCTTTCTTATATCTCCTTCTAGCGGACAACCTCGGTAGTTCCCAGCTGTCGCTATGTTCTTAGATTTAACTTAAAATAGATTTAGCATTTTTTTCCCTTCAATCACGTAGTAGTTTATCAATTATCATTAACCTTAAGCATTTCCATAGCGCAGTAAAAGATCCTCCTTCTGCATGCTGTGCTATTCTATGAACCTTTAGGCTTATTTGATTTAATTAATTATCACCTGAGGTTGGTTCGGGGACCGTGACTATCAGGATAAATGAGGCACGAGTTATTTTTTAATAAGGTGCTTATACTTGAGAGTGAGTATATCGGTTTCCAGGTTATAGATTGGAGTGCTAAATGAGTAGAACGTTACGCGTTCGTTCTAGGTTTATATTGCCGTCTTCCGGGTTCATACTAGCTTATAAATATGTCACACGGTGATTAGTCTCTACCTGCTAAAACAAGAGAGGCTAACACAAGGATATGTTTATCAACATCGGGATGGAAGAACTATCTTCTAACAAGAAAGAAATTATTTAAATGCGGAATGAGTCTAATTGAATGCAAAATAATAGTTAACAATTTACTTCTTACACATCAGTGACTGAACTAGTTTATCTTTATGTGGCTGAACAGATACCAGTAGTATCACGCGCTGGTACACCACAATGCCCTGACATCAGTCTCCATGAGCTCCAGAGGGGTATCCAATTGGCTAAAGCGGCCATGTGGTCTGTGGAGGTTGCAATCCAATCAGAGTGAACGATGTGTAATTTAATTACTGAGAAGTAGAATAATTTGATCCTCCAGACATTTTGGGGGGTGAAATTCCTAATGCAATTAGACATACCGTTTTACAGCTGAACTTCCTCAGCACTTTGAATTTAATTACGCAACCTTCTACGTTCTCACTCGAACAGCCCTAACAAACCACTGCTTGCTAGGGGCTGCGGAATGTTTTTTCGTTTGTCCTTCGCAGTTTGTGGACGGAAGCCGCGCTACCGGAGCACTGGGCGTACATTAGACCTGTTCGAGTACTATGCCCCGCGCAACCTCTATCCGTGGCTGCTGGGACTCAAGAAGCGGGAGCGCTACGCGTGCAGCGCCACTCTTATCAGCGACTCGTGGCTGCTGACGGCAGCGCACTGCGTCGCCAGGTACTCTCAATTTTTTTAGTGATAAATAAAGCATTTTAATCTGAAAGTCCTGTTGCTTCATCATGGGTCGTCAGATAAAATAAAATTTTGAGCATTACAAAGTTCTGCCAATGTAATGGTTAGCAAATGTTTCCCGTTGCCTGTATTGGATTTAGATCCAGCACTGGTATTCAAATAATAATCATCATCGTCTATTTGAGTTTCCTGACTAATTGTTCAGAATCAATAGCAAAAAAAAAACACGTAGATTGAAATTAGCCGCCACGCACTATATTCTATCTACTTGCGGTGCAAGCAATGGTGCAACGGTCAGTTTCCCTGATAGTCGGCGACAGTTTGACAGCCGGGGATTGTCACTCCTTATGTGTTTTCAATCCTTCACCGAATTGTCATTCCGTGAGGATTGTCACATTCGTATGATTGTAGATTATTATGCCGTATTTTTTCTCCTCTCCATACTAAAATTGTATTTTTTCTGCATGTGTAAAAATTATTTTGAATTTTATTCCTCATCAGTTGCGTATGTGCCTCAATATCTAGTCATTGCTATCAGTTCAAACAGTAATTTTATACATCAACTGTGTCCTGCAGTTCGCTGGAGAGCCGAAACGTGACAATGGACCCTCGTGACCTGAAGGTGCAGCACACACCGGATCCGCGCAACGACAGACGAGTAGGGTTTTATTTTCCTGTCATGACTTATCTTCTTATAATAATGATTGTTAGTCGTAGTTATCTTTCTTTCGTGCATTTAATGAAAAATATTAGTTTTTTCGAGACTTTTCGTTGAATTTCATGGTGACACTAGTGCTCTCGTTCTCGTAGCATCAAACGGTAACGCAGATGAGAAGCACAGACTAAAACTTGATATCTGTGCCCATAAACAGGTGACGAAAATAATACTTCATCCTGACTACGAGCCCGGCCGTATTCCGCTCAACGACCTCGCTCTCGTGATGCTGGAGGAACCGTTTATCTTCAGCGAGACAATGTACCCGGCTTGCATAGAACTCTACGGGGAAGGCGTCCTCAGCAACTCCAAAGCCCTGGTATGTACAGCTTATTGGTCGTAGAATTAACTGCAAAGACTCTGACTGAAATAACTTTCTTTTTGACCAAGGAATAAGGAATTTGAAAAAAAAGAAAGAGGCACAGAATTTCACCATATCTTTATGAAGGAAAACGTTTCAGGGTCCAGCTCCATCGTCAGTTCGAGATCCTAGAAAGTAAATTCAATGATTTTATGATCCAAAATTCAAAGTCAGACATTAAAATATAAAATAGATAAATGAAAGACAAATCGGCCTAGAATAACACAGCGAAACTGGCCAATCTTTTAACAATCTCACGGGGTTGGGGACTGAGTGCGGGATTTAAGCTAGGCTTCTGTTTGAAGATTTGAATATATTCTATTTGGTGATATGTTCCTAGCTCAAATTCCGCACTCAATTCCCATCCCCTTGAGATTGTTAACAGATAGGCCAGTCTTGCTGTGTTATTTAGGTTGAATTGTCAATTTTAGGTTTTAATGTCTGGGTTTCAATTTTGGATTATGAAATCAATGTTTTTACTTTGTAGATTGTCCTTTTCTCTATAAAACTATGGTGGATTTCTGTGCCATCTTATTTTTTAAATTCTTCGTTAATTTGCAATTTAAACAATCAAGTTATTTTGGTAGTTCTATATGATCACGTACCATTCTATTGAAATGTTTTTTCAATCCGAGTAAACATTTCACCTGTGTTTAAAATAGATTTTTGGACTATGAATTTGTCGTTAAAATAAAATTGTTTGGAGTATTTTTGGTGGTCGTATTCAGGCTCCTCAATATGGCGATAGTTACTCGATCGAGCTCACTTGCATAAAAACGATCATTGCCACGATAATGAAAACGGTTATTTCGTTGCTGAATGGTACAGTAATGAAAATATTTCACGAGTTCCTGTTCGTGAACAACAAACTCATGACCAGAGCTGGGTAGCGCTACTTCGAAATGTAGCGGCGCTACCGCTACATGCTCTAAATGTAGCGGGCGCTACCGCTACCGCTACACCCTCTAGATTGTAGCGAGCGCTACCGCTACCGCTACAGTAAAATTTAGCGCCGCTACATTAGCCGCTACAATGACCAAATTTATTGGAAATCTCTAAATATATATTGTTCTGCTATTGGGATTTACTCATAAACATCTTATAATAACACAGCATGTTCAAAATATAGCAATGCAACTTGTTTTGCAATTAACCTAACAGAACTAGTACGGGTTAGATACAGTAAATAAAAGTAACAGTTATTTTTATGTTTTACCTTCACTACATGAATGTCTACTTTAATCTACCAATCTCAAAAATTATCCACATATCCATATAAAAAATCAGTCTTTTATTTGTATATATATAGATATGTGGATTATTTTTGAGATTGGTAGATTAAAGTAGACATCCATGTAGGGAAGGTGAAACATAAAAATAACTGTGTAAAAATAACTGTAAGCAAACTGAAACATGAAAAAAAACCTGTAAGTGGTAACTGGTAACAACTTAACAAGTAACAACTAACATGTTGACACTATATAGTAACAGGCTGAGGTTGACAACATTACACCGAATTCTTTTTCGTAGTTTTATTCTGTAATTTATGTTATGTATGTATCATGCTGGTTTTTACAAAATATTTAATACTTTTAAGTAAAATCAAAAGGCTTTATCTAAAAATGTAGCGGTAGCGCTGTAGCGGCAAAACCTCGTACCGCTACTTAAATATGTAGCGGGCACTACAGCTAAACGCTACATTGCCTTAAATGTAGCGCCGCTACCGCTACCGCTACATGTAGCGCGCTACTGCCCACCTCTGCTCATGATGAGCCTTGCCGAGCAGGCGTTCAGTCGCGCCAACGACGTGTCAAGGCACGAGTACGATAAGGTGTGGCAGGAGCGGGACCCGGACTGCCACGGTCCCGCCCCGCGGTGCCAGTCCTGGCCCATCGAGGACACGCAGTTCTGTGGCCTCGCTCTTGGTGAGAGATTTCTTCCAGACTGTTGATATCTTTGCCTCATCTGAAGCAGTTAAGCGAGATCTTATTGTGAGAAAGTGGAGTACGTTGGGGAAGATCAATTATATCGTATATTCAAAAGCTATATTGAAGCAAAAGTCTCAGCTAATAATATCGCACAAGTTAGTGCATAGATTGACGTAGCAGAGAGACGTGTTGCTCTAGCCTGAATTCCTCAGTGAGCAACATTTTGTTTCAAGATAAATCTTTTAAGGATTTTTCCTTATGTGTGAAATGTAATGAGTGCCTATTTCGCGAACTAAAGCTAGATACTGTGTAATTTATTGCTGCACAAAACGTTCAAAATTAATTTCATCAGATAGATATTAACCTAGTTCATTTATATTAAAATGATGGCTGCATGATTCAAAAATGGTGTTTAGAGTTACAAAAGGACAGGTCGTTTGGAACACACGGACAGTGTCCGTCAGTGTTTGGGAATCTCAGCATATTTTTAAACGGAAAGCTTGTCTTAATATCGCGTAGTTATTATCTTCTTGAAAGGATAGGGAGTGCTCCCTTGAGGTAATCACTAGATGTTTCTCTAAGAGTACTCCCATAAAGTACTCGCTTCTGGTACTCACATGAGGTGTAAATTTAAAGTGCTCACTCGTGGTACTCGCTTATGGTACTAACTTGATGCATTCAATCGTTTTACAGAGAATTGTTTGAATAAGTATAATAATTGTACTGGAACAGCTATGTGTAACCTGTATGGCTCTCTCTTCCCCTTTTGTGGCTTCTACCTAGTCATACACCTCAGTACACAATCAAATAGCAATAAAAGTTGTTTCTGACTCTTTTGTATTGAAATTATTCATTACGTCTTAATAGACACTATTTGACTACTTACTGTGGTTTGTTTCGGATATCCAATCAGAAAAAAACAAGAAGCTGGTTGGGGGTTCATCAGGAGGGCCGTACATGGAAAACCTTGGCTCTGACGCCGAAGAGAGCTGGGCTGTGTCCGGCGTGGTGTCCGCCTCCGTGGACAGAGAAGGCTGTGATCAGCCAGTGACTATTTACACTGCTGTCCATCCATTCAAAGAGTGGATAGAAAACGTGGTTGAGGGTGGTCAATAATGGTCGAAGAGCAAAGTCTGACTCGTAGCCTGTTTCGAACATGGCGGACCGTGATTACCTACCGGAATTAGCAGGGCCCGTTGCCTTGAAACCTCAAAAAAATTCTAACTCAGGAAACGGTTACTACGTGGATGAACAATATGCGCAACCAATCCCGATTAACTGAATGATCCACTTCAGTTACCCACTTGAAGAATTATGTTTTAGGATTAGGTTACTATATTGTCTACTGATATTAGAAAAACTAATGGTATTCTTCTACTTCCGAGCGACGCACTGTCCTCAAGGAAGCCATCAGAAGAAAGAAGTGCGAAGATCTGGCAACCAAGCGCCGAACTTCTTAGGACTTTAGAGTATAGAATTAAGTTACTCATTAGGTTTTGAGTTTCTAGTTCTCAAAGTTTTACTTTGCGCCCGTTGGCACCTGTTAGCTGATTATGATTTTGATTCACTTAGTTAATGAACTAGTGCTTTAGTAAGGTTAAGTTTAGCTTACATACTGCTATTTGTTGTCAATGTTATTATTTACCTCTCTTTCATTATTTTACGTGTGTAAAGAGCCATTGCTCCAGCACGTTCACTTTAACGTAATCGTACATGCTCCTAAATTTTTATCGAGTACCATTTACATTTTTGCAAAAGGGACGTGTCAAGTAGTATTGTAACATTAAACTATACGTCACCACCCTTACCTTCAGTAGCATTACTCACGTCACCTTCCGTGACGTCATTGTAGTAAATCTATACAAGCTCCTCAAGCATCCCATGAGTCAGTCGCATACGCATCCACTTACGTTTTGACGGCTCCGACACTCGCTTGTCTCACTCCCGAACTTGTCGATTTAGCTACCCGATTTATTAGCATACTAACACCTCAGGGTGACTTATCTTGAATAATTACTGGTTTAGAGTTGCAACTCTTTGATTTGTTTCATTCATCCATTTTATATCATTGGGATAATTATTTGATCGGAAACTAACTCAGCCCTTTCAGTTAATCACAACTGGTCCCTAGTGTCACTGAAAAGACACCCGGACAATACTACAAAATATAGTACGCAATATTGTCCTAATATTTGCACGGATCTAGTCTGATCAAGTGTTACCAGTTTGTCTGATACATATATATAAGTGTCGGTGATTATGTAACCTGGTCTCCGAACATTGATTCACTGAACAGTGAGAGCAGTTCCATGTTTCACTCTCCGATATTTAACACGGTCATTACACGCTAACCCAGCTTTGTCACATGACTCACACGGTCTGCCCCACTGGGCAATTGGCATTAACTGAGCGTTCAGCAAGAGTTAGACCTTAATTAAGGGACTCATACCGCACCAGCGAGCATTCCCAGGTTATACAGTCTCAAGTTCCGTCTCCGACACGAAAGTACTTTATGACTCAGACTGTTCACATGAGCAATACAACGTCAGATGCGAGCCTCGCAGGATTAAAGTGGTAAACAGCTGTTTACCACTTTCTTTTAAAATGATACATATATCATTTAGGAGCCGTGAAACTATAACCGGCCATCTATCCCTAAAACGGCGCTGCGCCATGGCTGATATAGAGACAAAATTCTAGCATCTCGGCAGGGACGGAACTCTGCGCTGTTTTAGCGCTGGTACTTGGGATTGCCCGGCAGGGAGCTGTACAGAGCAGCTAAGCAGGCCGTGCATGGGGGTGTTTTGAGAGAGGGAGGAGTGTAGGGGTTGGAAACAGTGACGGGAGAATGAACTTCATCCTCCATCTAGTTCATTCGCATAGCACGATATTTTCGGCCAATTTCCGGTGCCATTTGTGATATTTATTTCACGTCAGTATTTTAATACTTCGAATTACGTAGGAATTTTATATGCTCTTCCAGTTTTAACACTCTAACAGAAACGTTGAAGGTCATTCACGCTTTGCTAAAGCGAGATATCAATCAGTTTATCATGAGAAAGTTTTCTAACATGGATATACAGAAAACGCGTTAATAACAGTAAATGTTAGAGCAAAGAAAATACCGAGGAAATTCACCATATTTTCAATGAAAATGTGTAAACCAGCACCATCATCGGTTCATTAAATTGATCGACTGTCCCTGCGTTTCGGTTCTGGTCTCCGAAACGTTTTCATTGAAGATATGGTAAATTTATTTGGCGCTTTCTTTGCATTAAAATTCTTGGAGAACTTGCTATTTCAGTAGACTAATGATTTGCGTACGTTGTTAATTTTCCTATCAAACTATCGAATGACATGAAGCTAATGCAATAAGATAAATTACTAAACAAATTTAGCTCTAATACTCACATCTAGCTGACGGGATCATACGAATTCAACCACAAATATAGCTATTCCTCGATTTGCTAGATGATGGAGTCATTTGTTCTGTATTATAGTTAAGTAGTTCATAGAGCCTAGGCTGGTAAGGTGTTCGCGTGGCCAACTGGTACAGGCGCGAACTACGACGCGGATAATCTGCGTTCGAATCCCAGAGCTTCAGTCGACGTTTGCTGATAGTGCATAGCGGTGAGTAATTTGATGTGTATATTTCCTCGATAATTGAATTTGTTGTATTCTAAATTACGTTGCTAATGTCAATACGATGAGAATGTCAGTAATCAATGTCAATACAACCTGTCATTGCAAGAGAGAAGTCTAGGTGATCTCAGAGAGAGAAGGAACAATTTTTTTAAGTCGTTGTTGACAAAACGGTGACGCGTAACTGCCGCATACACTGCCAGAGCCGCCCCAGAGCAGGCGTTGGGCAGGTTTGAGCAGGCGGTGCTCAGTAAGGGCTGCGTGACGGCAGGACAGAGCACACCTAAGCAGGTTCTCAGAAGCTAATTAACGCTGATACGCGGCTGGCGATATCGTCTCTAAAGCGGACATTTCTGCTCTATCGCGGATCTGTCGCGTCTCTACGTCGGCTCTGCAGCCGGCAACGGCTTGCTCACTTCCCTGCCCTAAATTTTAACTGGGTAGGAGAACACATAAGTACTCGACAACCCCTCGAACTGAACATATGGAGACTCCCTTAAAATTTCAATAGACGTAGAGTGTGTCTACCAGTTGACATGTGGACGCCTCGATAACCCCCTAGTCCAACAGAAGTCAAACACTCGGAAGAAGCAAAGCTAATAAGTTATCAAAAACGCCTTCATAGACACTAGTTTAAGCGGAAAATGACAGCACCACCTACCATCACTCCTCCAACAAACTTTCCAAAGCCCTGACGTCTCCCCATCCCCACCCCCAACCTGTGATTCTCTGAACGGGGAATTTATAGTAACTCAACTTTCATGATCATTCCACTCAAACACATTTCATTGTGAAGGTGGAGAGGCGGAGCAAGTGATCAGACAGAACCAGTCACTGGCTGGAAGATGGTGGAGAGGCGGGGCCACGTGATTAGATTAGGCTGGAGTCGGTTAGTCCAGGAGAGGTTAAGCCAGATGCGGTCATGACCATGCTCAACTTGGGCATGCTTAGCAGTGGCTTTGGACTGACGGCGGCTATAGCTTCAAACAGTCTGCCCTTGGTCTGGATTACTGTGTTCCGGCGTGGACTGCAGCTTCGTAGCTCTGAGGAAGAGTGTAGTTGAGGGCCCCACGACTGGGCGTTGACTCCAAAGCTCATTTATGAGTTAAATTTGCAGGCCACGGCTGTGCCCTCAATGTAGTGATAATCGATACCTACCCAATACAGAGCAACATCTCCAATTACAAAGATGATGTTCAAAATTAGGAAATTTCGAAAACAATTTATCCCGAGGATGAATTTGACAACGCTTCAAGTTGTAGATCAATTCTCGTTTCTTTTTGTACTGAAAATTTATCTTAACCAATAATTTCGGGCTGAAAATAAATACAATTTTTGAGGTAATAAGTATTTATTTGAGCTGCCGACTGCGCATGATATTCAAGATGGCGTCCTTAACCCGGGACAGAACAAAATGGCGGCAATAGCCGGCACATATACACATCAGATAATATCAATCACTCTACATCGACACGATATAGAACTAATAAATAATATCAGTAGATGTAATGAGAATAATCTATGATACATAGACTCCCTTCAACAGTAACACATGGAATGAAGAGGTTACAAATGAATGGGTCATATTGTCTAAGTAGTGACACACTTTCTGCATGTAGCACTGATACGTCAAGACTGTGTCAGGCTGGCCCACACAAGGGCAAGAAGTGCATCGCTATTTGGACAAACTCTCTCGCAATTTTTCTGCGTGAGGAGTTGCCAGCGAACTTAAGAGCTATGCGCGACGTCCGCCCCCCACGACGGCGCGGCGACTACTGAGCTTCCCGCCTTCGCCCAGTAAACAAATATGGCGGATAAATACACAAGCAACTCTTTAATAATTCGTAAATTGAGTGTGAACGAGCACCAAAAACTGTCTTTGTTCATCATCTGAATTCATTGCGACAAAAATATAGACTTTCATAAATGGAGAAGAAATATCCCAATGAAGAACTCGTAAAAAGAATATTGTGCTTCGAAAAAATTATAGAGAATAACAATTTCGTTCGCAAAAACTTATGAAAATAAAAACATTTTTCTGATCGAAAACCACTCAAGAAATTTTTTTTATGAGAAATTTTTCTTTTTCCATAATTTTTTCCAAAACCACTCAAGAAATTTTTAATTTTCTATAACAAAATAATGTTATGGAGAAAATTTTCCTATGTGGAAACGGAATTTTTAAGATTTGTAAATAAGTGATGAATTGCAAGGAGATTTTCTTGTTGAAAATTAATAAAAATTTACCTCCTGAGAAATGAATGCGAGAGAGAGCAAGCACATTTTACTTATAAAATAATTGATGTAAATAAAAAATTTTTATTTATTAACTAATGAAAGTTTTCAACGGTAGCTAAATTGATGCAATGAATTTCATTCGAGCGGACGCTGGAGAGAACATTTTTCGCATCACAATAAAGCTGCATTTCAAAGTGAGTGCAATTCTTTTCAAGCAGGAAAATATGCATTTCTGAATATCTGATAATTTTTTAGAAAGCTCTATTGAAAACCGGCAAGCTGATCGGTTTTAGGAGAAGATATGTAATATGTAATGCTGGTATAGGTAATAATATGCTACTGAGAACCTAAACAGTATTTTGTTCAGTAGCAAAAGCTGCCCTATGAGAGGCTATCAAAGGAGGGCGTAAGCATACAGTAGCTTTCAAACATATCTATAAAATGTATTGAACACATAAGTTGGAATTCAACACCAATTAGAGTGGGTCAATTCAACCCACGAACACCGAGACAATTCCTTAACGATTATTTACATGTAATGTTCCGTAGAAAAGTAGAAAACATGAGTGAGCTTGGGGCTTAAATATAATGATTAACAACCCTTTAACCAGGAAGCCCGCTTTGGGAGGTATTAATGAGCCCCACTAGTTAAGTTAATGAGATACACTTTAATGAGGCCCACTAGTTAAGGTTATGAGATGCACATTAATGAGGCCCACTAGTTAAGTTAATGAGATGTACATTAATGAGACCCACACAGGACGACCTAACCCACACGTGTACAACTTCCTGACGAGGCAGCAATTAAAGTAAAATAAGAAAAGGCGAAATATCAACGAGACACTTGAACCTTGCGGGGATCAGGGGGAGGGAATGGGGTAGAAACCAGGGGGAGAAGATGTAAGACGGACTTGAAAATTACGGAGAAAATGGGAAGGGGCTAAAGACCAGGAGGTTATGCCTTATAAACAGGAGAGGGAAGGGATGAAGGGGGTAAAGACCAGGGGAGACGAGGTAAGAACTTGGGAAAACAGGAAACTATCAGCAGAGAGCGGATATGCCCTTAATATAATAGCGGATAATAAGATAGCTTGATGTTCCCTCAATTTCTATGACCAGGGTGAAGGAAGGGGTTCAATAATTCAACTAAACACGGCGCACGAAAAAATCCAACGCTGGAAAGCCGAACTTTTTCCGGCACTTGAGAGGGGTACAGGGGGGCTGGTGGGCAATGCTGGCACCCCCCACGACGGATGGGGGGCCGTATTCCCCCGCCCCTCCATCGTGGTCCCCCCCCCTCGTCCCTGCAGCAGAAGCACCGTCGGTACGCGGCGCGGTACGCCACCTTCAGGACGGACCTGCGGTACACCAGCACCGCGAACACCGCCACGCTCTCCAGTGCCACGAACTGCCACAGCCTGCGGGTACAGGGGTACAGGGTACAGCCTGGGGGTACAGGAGTACACGGTACAGCCTGGGGGTACAGGGGTACAGGGTACAGCCTGGGGATACAAGGTACAGCCTGAGGGTACAGGGGTACAGGGTACAGCCTGGGGGTCCAAGGTACAGCCTGAGGGTACAGGGTACAGCTTGCAGGTACAGGGGTACAGGGTACAGTCTGCGGGTACAGGGTACAGCCTGGGGGTACAGGAGTACAGGGTACAGCCTGCGGGTACAGGGGTACAGTATGGGGATACAAGGTATAGCCTGCGAGTACAGAGGTACAGGGTACAGCCTGGGGGTATAGGGTACAGCCTGCGGGTACAGGTACAGCCTGGGGGTACTACAGCCTGGGGGTATAGGGTACAGCCTTCGGGTACAGGTACAGCCTGGGGGTACAGGGTACAGCCTAGGGGTATAGGGTACAGCCTGCGGGTACTGGTACAGCCTGGGGGTACAGGGTACAGCCTGGGGATACAGGGTACAGCCTGGGGGTACAGGGTACAGCCTGCGGGGACAGGGGTACAGGGTACAGTCTAGGGGTACAGGGTACAGCCTGGGGGTACAGGGTACAGCCTGGGGGTACAGGGTACAGCCTGCGGGTACAGGGGTACAGGGTACAGCCTAGGGGTACATGGTACAGCCTGAGGATACAAGGTACAGCCTGAGGGTACAGGATCAGCCTGCGGGTACAGGGGTACAGCTTGAGGGTACAGGGTACAGCCTGCGGGGACAGGGGTACAGGGTACAGCCTAGGGGTACAGGGTACAGCCTAGGGGTACAGGGTACAGCCTGGGGATACAAGGTAGAGCCTGCGGGTACAGGGCTACAGGGTACAGCCTTGGGGTACAGGGTACAGGCTGAGGATACAAGGTACAGCCTGAGGGTATAGGGTACAGCCTGGGATGCTGCCCATGCTATCCACCAGGGCTGCTTTTTTAAAGTGAAAACTCGTTTTTTTAAACTTGCGGAATAAAAAGTGGGTTTAAAATAAAATTAAAGTACGCATCTAATTGATTTTATAGTTTGAACATCAGAATACTTTAATACTGGAGAGAAGCAATCAAGGAATTATGTATCAAGCCTTCTTGAACAAATACAGTAATCACATATCTGTATGGGAATACTGAATACAATAATCAGTAAGAAATACAGTAATCCCATGCCTCTAAAAATAGCCCACTTCAATTTAAATTTTAAAGAACACCCATAACGAATGAAGTTTCATATATCTTACTTGGTGCTCTAACTTGCAGTCATTCAGGCCTTATCACAACGTCATAAGTCAAAAATATAAATCTGTACTCATTGCAGTGAGTGACAGAGAGCGCATTTTCTCGTCGACGAAAACGTGGTCACGGACGGACGGACGGACAGACGGACAGACAGACCGACAGACAGACCGACAGACAGACGGACGGACATGACGAGCACAATAGCGTTTTTTTCCCTAAATGAGAAAATGCGCTACAAAGGGACCACCCGATATCGCCTTCACATCGAAGTCCATTTCGTAATTTCTGCAATTTTTGAGACATTTTTTGGGAGGAGCAACATGACCTAAACTGTATGTTTAACATCAGCTTTGATGCTAATTTCATGCACATACTACATTTTCTCAATGTCAAATGGAAGGAATAACATATGAAACCTAACAAATATCATCTATTTCAATAATATTTACATTCACTGTGCCTATTTACAATTTTCAATGATATTTTTTTCAAATATTTACAAATATTTTTTTTACAAATATGATATTTAATGTAAGTATCAATTTTACAATGATATTTACATTTTTGATAATATTAAACTTCATGTTTAATATTATTTTGTGCGATAATAAAAAAGTCCAAGAAACAAAATCATAAAAAATAAATTAGTTATTCATTAAAAGCCTTCAATCAAGAGTGTTAAATGAAGGCACTAATGTTAAAAAAGGTAAAAAAACATTGACCTGGCTGGACTTAACCCCATTAGAAAGGTGTCTAGCAACGTAAAGAAGTGTTTTATACATACCTAACCCTAACCTAAAGAAGTTGACGTTTTTTAGAATGCCCGGGAATGTAGTTCATTTAGTTTTGGTTTCAAAGTACAAACTATTTACAAAGTACAAAACCAGATGTGATTTTGTCCGGATTTCTCAACCATGTTCGGTAATGTTATTAATCCTGTCCGGCAATTGACCGAAACTCGAATATATA
>NW_025943849.1:0-697 GCF_000764305.2 Hyalella azteca | reverse complement strand
GATCCTAGCGGGCTGACGGCGTCGCCGGAGGGATCTGTTGGAAGGGGGGATGTAACATGGAAAGATCTGCAGGGAAGGAGGGAAAAGGGAATGCAGTGTGGAAAAATCCAGATTGAAGATGGATGTAGCATAGAAGGATCTAGAGAGAAATAGGAAATGGAACAAATAAGGATCTTCAAGGAAGGAGGGAATGCAAAATGTAAGGCTCTGGAAGAGGAGGGGAATTTTGACAATGCAATGTGGAAAGACCTGGGGGCATGGAGGAGATTTTTATGTGCAATATAGAAGGATCTGTTTTGGAGGAGGGGGGTTTGAAAATGCTAAGTGATATGATCGAGAAGAGAGAAAGGGGACTCAGAGACGCAATTTAGAAGGATCCAGTAAGTTTTAACCCTCTACGGCCTGACACGAATAATCAGAGCAATATTCACACAAGACCCTGCCTTCTGCTCACTCTGGGACAAGACCCCGATGGTTTTACCATTAGACCCTGCCTTCAACTCACTCTGGGACAAGACCCCGATGGTGTAACCATTAGACCCTGCGTTCAACTCACTCTGGGACAAGACCCCGATGTTGTCACCATTAGACCCTGTCTTCTACTCACTCTGGGACAAGGCCCCGATGTTGTCACCATTAGACCCTGTCTTCTACTCACTCTGGGACAAGACCTCGATGTTGTAACCATTAGACCCTG
>NW_025943848.1:0-275 GCF_000764305.2 Hyalella azteca | reverse complement strand
AGGCGATACGTCCTGGGGGGCGGTGGCTGGAACACACGAACCATCACCTACCAGTTAGTGCACGAAACACACGAACCATCACCTACCAGTTAGTGCACGAAACACACGAACCATCACCTACCAGTTAGTGCACGCAACAAACGAACCATCCCCTACCAGTTAGTGCACGGAACACACGAACCATCACCTACCAGTTAGTGCACGGAACACACGAACCATCACCTACCAGTTAGTGCAAGGAACACACGAACCATCACCTACCAGTTAGTGCACGG
>NW_025943847.1:0-869 GCF_000764305.2 Hyalella azteca | reverse complement strand
TTTAATGTCACATAAATTTACCCGGTCACCCTCTCTGTAACATGTCAGAATAAGATGGTTAATTCATCCACAAATAATTTAAATATTAGTATACATTATTTCTGTCATCACTTCCTTTTACCGAAAAGTTTTATGCATAAACCTGAACGAGTAATTTTACCTTATTTCCGGCACTAGAGTTAAATCGCCTAAAGTATCAACTTGACAGTCTTCGTACTTGTTTAACAAAGAACAAAATGATAACGTTCATACAGGTATACAATTGGCATAAACTATATTGAATCCTGACTGGTGATTCACTGACAATCTATGATATCGAAGCTACGAGTAATTTTTGGTCTCTTTAATGGCAGTTCGCCGAACAATAATGACATGCGGAGTGCAGTGTTTTCAAAATTTGCGATAAACGTATCTCCATGAGTTTGGTATAAATTGTAAGCTCCTAATTGAGTTTCATGTCCCAAATCAGAATCCTGCATATCATTGTCTGCAGGAGCGGTATAAGTGATATGTTTGTGTGTAATTAAGGAAAGCGACAATATTGTTAATGTAAAATTAAAAAAAAAAAATACAACTCTCTCATTGTTGAACTTACGACCAATTCAAAGGTTATTATCGCCGCTGAACTTACCCTGCACGTGATATTACAATGAATTTCGAAAGATGTGAAATGCTCTAGGCAATAAATCACCTATAACTTGTATATTTATTTGGACCTTTTAATAAAATAAGAACCGTTTTTAATTCCGCTGAATCCTATATTAACATGCAACGTCCAGGCTGTGGTGGACAAGGCAGAGGCCGAGTTGCGGCAGATGGTGGATGAGTTTTTGAGCGCAGCCGGCGCAGAGTTCGGCGCAGCGCGTAGT
>NW_025943846.1:0-1586 GCF_000764305.2 Hyalella azteca | reverse complement strand
AATAATAGCTTTTTTTCATGGGTCACATTTTTTATTTTTTAACCTATTAGATATGCAAATTTTTCAAATCTTTCTATTCTGTTATGTAGCCTCAGTATTAGGCCTTTAATGCCCATTAACAAAATTTTTCTATGTCAAATAGTTTTTGAGTTGTGGGGGTTTTTGTTAAAAAAATGAAGTGGTCTAAGTTACCCCGTCGGTCTAAGTTACCCCATTTATGGTACTTTACTTGTCTACTTATAGGCCTCAAAAATGAACTTGTGCTTCGGGCTAAAAAAAACATATCTTGGTGATGCTGCTTGCATGGTTTTACCCTCTGCACCCAGCCATTGTGGTAAAGCAGATTTTTTTTAGACACTCTTGGAGTTCAATTTTGAGTCCAATAAGTGGACAAGTGAAGTACCTAGCTAGGGTAAACTAAACGCGGTATATTCCATCACATTAAGGACGCATCAAGAAATGAAAAACTATAAAAAAATAACCGTATGCGTTACTCAAGTTCTGTTTGCTTTATGTGACTCTCAAAACACAGCAGTGACCGCACTACGCGTCAGCAACGACGAAACATCACAAAATGTTGCCATATTTATTTAAAAGCCTTTAGATTGCAAACCTACCAAATCCCTATATTCCGTCACTGTGTGTGGCTATATTTGGCACGTGGTGAGGCATATTCCGTCCGCGCTTCAAATTCTACATTTCTACCGATACGTAATGCCATCATCCACATGTTCTAATTCCATTTGCTGTGTGAGCTGTATTGGAATACAACACGGCTTTGAATTAGAACACTAATGAATATTGAACACTACTTAATTACGCTTTTAATTAACAACTATTAAGCTTTTAATTAAGCAAATTTTAATTTTTGTACACAGCTTGGAATGATCTGTGTGTGTCCAATTCAAGTTGTGACTAAATTAGTTTTCATGTGTCTAATTCCTTTTCTCAACTTAATCATCTATTAATTTATTTGCCAGTTACCACTTGAAATCAGCAAATACCTTATACAAGTATACTTAAAGGATTCCGAATATATTCACAGACTTATTTAAAAGTATCAAACCATAATATTCTTCCTATACAATACAAACAGTTAGGTATTCACTATTTGGTACAGCAAGGTCAACTGTCAAATTTGACACATTTTTCGATGATCTCACTGGGTAGGTAGCGTGCATTGTCTCTCTTTGGATCTCAATATTTTCCCGCTAGATGGCCAAGACCTAGTGTTTTGGCAGTAGTTTGACGCGCAAATGTATGATGTCACCATTTCAACCATCAACAAACGCATGGAACTAAAACAAAGCTTAATATAAAGGAAAAACTAGAGAGGTGATGGAATTACCCACGATGTTGGAATATACCGCGTTTACCCTATCATCATCATGGATAGTGGACAGGCTGGAATTCTAAGAATAGAAGTTCACTTATAAAAAAGCTTTCCACCCAAGGTGAAAAGCTTTCCTTGGATACAGTGCTCTGCCAGCCTGCCAGGAGACTGACTATAAATGAAAAGGAGGATCAAAATTGGACAAAATGTTTCAATTGTATAGTACATTAAATTGGTAATAGAATTATTTGGA
>NW_025943845.1:0-502 GCF_000764305.2 Hyalella azteca | reverse complement strand
TAATTGATGAATTTTCATCCCTTTAAGGTTTACCCAATTCGTAATTCATACATTTGTTAAAAAGAACTAAAAAAAAACTACGAGCTGTTCAATTCATTTCAATAATTGCACGTGTTTTGAAATCTAATCACACCGGCCGCTTAAGCTTGTTGCTATCTTCTGATCTTGTTACTATCTTCTTATACTATCTTAAGCTTGTTACTATCTTCTGATCTTGTTACTATCTACTGATCTTGTTACTATCTTCTTATACTATCATAAGCTTGTTACTATCTTCTTATACTATCATAAGCTTGTTACTATCTTCTGATCTTGTTACTATCTTCTTATACTATCTTAAGCTTGTTACTATCTTCTAATCTTGTTACTATCTTTTTATACTATCTTAAGCTTGTTACTATCTTTTTATACTATCTTAAGCTTGTTACTATCTTCTGATCTTGTTATTATTTTCTTATATTATCTTAAGCTTGTTACTATCTTCTGATCTACGCCGGCCGCT
>NW_025943844.1:0-10408 GCF_000764305.2 Hyalella azteca | reverse complement strand
TCTCTGCAGCGTGGGTGGCAGCGGGAAAATATACGGTAGAAATTTATTTGTTGAATAAAAATTGCAATATAGTTATAACGTAAAAATTCTATATTTATTTATTAACTGAAAAGCGAAATTAATATACTAAATAAAAATTTGAATTTATTTATTGAATAATAATCGTGATTACAGCTAAAATTAAAATAAAATAGAGAGATTAAATAAAAAGATTAAGAGATTAAAATAAAATTGGAATTTATTTATTAAATAGAAAATGGCATTTTTTCAAAAAATCAAAATTTAAATTTATATCCTAAAACAAAATTGAAATTATTTATTAAATAAAAATTTAAGATTATTTACTAAATAACAATCGAAATTTATTTAGTTACTAAAAATCGAAGCTCATTAATTTAAAACTCCAAATTTATGATAATTGAGAAAATGGTAATTACGTACTTGAAGCTCCAATCTAAGCAATATTGATGTCTGCCTCGTCATGTCTTTTTAATTTCAATTAAAAAAATTTTCAATTATAATTTTAATTTCAATTAAAATTCTGTTGGGAGTGACGATGAAAGAGTGCGGCGTGAAGCCGATCTAGGGCGATTTATCTACGGTGCAGCGAGGTCAGTATAGTCGAAGAAGGTTGTCTCTGTAATGAATTTAAGCAAGATTATCCCCCCTGTCGCTTGACTCTGCTTAAGAGGATCTAAATTAAGATCATTGTACTCTGTTATTGTGAGAATTTCATGTTGAAATACATCTTCACATCTGAATTCACAATTCCTGATGTACGTAACTGAAGTTAGATATTTTACAATGAGGTGCTTTGATTAACGGCAGAAAGTGTCAACCGTCTTGGTATGAAGCATGAAGCTTTGCGCACTCGAATTCAAATGATTGCACTCAATTATATTGCACTAACGTACCAGTTTAGGGCGAAATGATATGAATCTAATAGTAATTCTCAGCACGAATTATAAATTGTACATCAGAAATTTTTCCCATATAATAGGTTTTAAACTTTAGCATTCCGGACCATATAACACAATACATCTGTCCCAATTATGCAGGATAGCTCAAACTCGACCTTTTCTTTCTACATGTCATTTGAAATCAGGCAGGACATTTATTTTGAATAAGTCTTCAAAAACCTTGTCTAAGATATAAAATGAAGGAAATGTTTCAAAATGTCATGAAAATGAGTCTACAAGGCCTCCGCTAATGTCTAAGATGGAGGATATGCCTTAAAATGACATGAAATTTGCGTCTACCAAACCTGCGTTGATGTTCAAGGTGAAAAAAATGTTTTAAAATGCAATCAATAAAAAAAAACACTTTTTTTAAATAATGTTCAATATGAATGAAAAGTTTTAAATTAAGAAAATGTTTTAAAACAGTAATTTCTCACCTCATCCCACGCGCACGACACACGCGCAGGCTGGCCAGAGCCACAGATCGCATGGGCTGTGGAGCAGGTGGAGCAGGTGGAGCAGGTGGAGCAGCAGTGGCAGGAGGAGGCGCGTCTGGAGCGCACCGCGGCAGGCGGGTGGAGTAGAGCCGTGACGGTTGCTCGCCTCACCCGCCTGCACGCAGCCGCAACCTTTGCCTGTCACGTCAGCAACAACCGCCTGAGTCAGCCTAAAGTCACCATCGTCAGGCTCAACATGAACTGTGAGTGCGGGGAGTGGTGAGAGTGCAGGGAGTGGTAAATGGAGGGAGTGGTGAATGGAGAGAGTGGTGAATGGCGGGAGTGGTGTGAGTCAGAGTGGCTATATGCATAAGTACAAAAATGGAATTTCATGTACAACTATCGAAGTTAAATTTTTGTAAACAAGTAAAATTTATCACAAATATTTCTAAAAGTTAGTCTCTAACACTCATTTTCAGAAATGAAAAAGCTACACGAGAGCAAGAAATGTTTACGCGAATGAAATCAAAACCACATGATGAATGAGAGAATGTAGATTTTTTAGTACTTTTTAGGTATCACTGCATGCAAATTCCAAAAAAAATTTAACCCATATCCCCATCATATTCATCATAATACGTTCACGAAGAAATTCATTTCTATCAGCAAAACGACGTTGCAACAAAAAAAATACTGCTGCTCAAAAGCGGTTCAACCTATAATAAAGGTATCGGATTTCGGTGCCTCTATTAGAACTACAATTTAAATTTCACTTCCCTTGAGTTGCTCCACGTGCCAGCTGTATAACAGGAATCGACCAAATAACGAAACATTTCACTGGATGTCACAGCTCGAGAATAGCAAACTTCTCTCATGGCAGCTCGCATTCTGCCAAATTCTGTTGGAGTGACGATGAAAGAGTGCGGCGTGAAGCCGATCTAGGGCGATTTATCTACGGTGCAGCGAGGTCAGTAATAGTCGAAGAAGGTTGTCTCTGTAATGAATTTAAGCAAGATTATCCTCCAATGTTCGTGTCATCATGACATTTCTAGGTTCGTTCCATAATTTAGTAACATATACGGGACTTTAATTATTAATGTAAGAGCTAGGTTAATGTTTTGACAACAGCCTTGAACTTGAGACTTTCAGCCTAAAATCCATTTTATTGATTGGCATATTCACAAAAGCGCCCTGTCTGATCATTAAGCTTCCTAATTATGGTAGAAAATGAACAAATCTGAGCTAGAGGCCATTCACTGTACGTTAGAAACTGAAAAAAACATAAGCAGCAATTATACTTGTCTTGCCTTGAGCTAAAATCTGGAACATATGCTGCAGTGATACGTAGTAAATCTGTGAAATCCATTTAAATGTGCGGTGATTAAAAGGGTGCATGCGCATTTAATAGTCCCCATTTATGAGGGAGCTCACCATTTTTGTCCTGAATGTGTCGGTCAATAATTTTCGTATATAAATCAATTATATTTGAAAGTCTATAGTTTGTTAGCCATTCCTATTCTATTTCTACTTACCTAAGATTTTATTTAGATTCATACAAAATTTCTGCATATAAAGATTTATTTATAGTCCTAATCAAGATAAGCATCGAGATTCAGACGCGAGTGTTTTATTAACGCGTTTCTGCTCTCCTAACGACTAGCAATCGAACTCCGTAAGCGATCCCGGCAGCAACTTTAACAGTAAAGCGAGCTTTGGACGTCCACAGTCGTGGCCAAAGTTCAAATTGAAGGCACAATTTAAAAAACGTACAAATTTTTGCCACGGTTCTGAAATATTTTTGATAGAAAGCTGGAAATTAAGGAGTGAATTTTTGTTTTTAGAATATTGCTTGCTATATTATTTTTGTATTCGAAATACAAATTGTATTATACTCAGAACCTGGCCATTTTTCGGTGCAAATCTTCTGTTTTTTTTTGGTCGCCATGCAGGGATCACGCAAGTGCTTTTAGAAGTTCAGAGAGTCGAGTGAAACGCAATTTAAATGCAAATTCTGAGAGTATTTGAAGCGATGAAAGTCTTTCTAAGAGGTTATAAAACTAACGATGTAATTAGTTCGTAGCCAAGAAGGATTTACTTACGCCACTCGTAGCACGCAGTATAAACGCAAGGCAATATAAACTCTTCCCGAGTTCAATGAGTATCTGTTTTGTTGTATAAAATGATTATGAAAAAAATTGAAATAATTCAATTGAAACGCTAGAACTAATTAGATTAAACAGCTATTGTCTTCAATTATCCACCTTTGTACTAAAGACTAATTGATTTATTTAGGGTCAAACGTACTTAGCCATTCGAATATTATTGATATTGAAATCATACACTGAGAGAAATGGGTGCGTCTGGCTGAATCCACTTTGATGAGTCAACTGCGTTCGAATAGCGATGCACTTTTTTGACTCACTTGCTCCATTTGTGGGTCATTCTGACCTATTTCCGGCCCTTTAAATTTCAGGTATGACCCACTTGTGGCGTTAAATCGCTCTGACGCACAAATGCTCCCTGCGTATCCATGCTACGGCTGGCATCATAAGCGATTTGACGCCACCAGTGAGTCATGCCAGGTAATTGAAAGTGGCAGTATGACCCACAAATTGGGCAAGTGAGTCAAAAATGTGCATCGTTATTTGGTCGCTGTTTACTCATCAAAGTAGGTCATCCAGAGCCACCTCTCAGTGTATCCTCGTACTGATAACTTGTCAGAGATCACTCAATGGTCGTTGGTCGGATCCGGGGTCGGATCACTCAATGGTCGGATCCGGATAAATGACCGGATCCTGCTCGATGGTTGGTAACGCAGGTAATGGTTGGTAACCCGGGTAATGGTTGGTAACTTGGGTAATGTTTGGCAACGCGGGTAATGGTTGGTAACGCAGGTAATGGTTGGTAACCCGGGTAATGGTTGGTAACGCAGGTAATGGTTGGTAACCCGGGTAATGGTTGGTAACTTGGGTAATGTTTGGTAACGCGGGTAATGGTTGGTAACGCAGGTAATGGTTGGTAACCCGGGTAATGTTCGCTAACGCGGGTAATGATTGGTAACGCGGGTAATGGTTGGTAACGCGGGTAATGGTTGGTAAAGCAGCTAATGGTTGGTAACGCGGGTGATGGCTGGTAACGTGGCTAATAGTTTGTAACGCGGGTAATGGTTGGTAATGTGTGTAATGGTTGGTTACGCGGGTAACGGTTGGTAACGCGGGTATATAATGGTTGGTAACGCGGGTAAAGGTTGGTAACGCGGGTAATGGTTGGTAACGCGGGTAATGGTTGGTAACAAAGCTAATGCTTGGTAATGCGGGTAATGGTTGGTAACGCGGCTAATGGTTGGTAACGCGGCTAATGGTTGGTAACGCGGGTAATGGCTGGTGACGCNACAATTGTGAAGGTTTTTCTGATCAATTATTATCTATCCAGTAGCCTGCTGTTCAAGACCTGGAACTCGTCACGTCACTGCTGGCCTTGCTAGACAAGAACCTTCGTTTTTGAAGTCTTTTCCTAAGGGCGGAAGCACTGAAGAGAATTAAGTAAAGTGTAGAATCAAAAACAGGAACCAGACGAATCGAAAACCTAGAAACCAGTCATACCAGATGACTACAGGACTGGGCACCATGTCATGCCACTAGCAATACTTAGGAATGCATGCAACAATTCCTGCAGCGGCCCTTCACAAGATTTCTGGCCTCGAAACTCACCTGAACTTAACCAAATACTATCAAAAGATTTATTATTAGAGAACACCTCATGTTATAATTAGGATATCATAATCTGATTAGGACATTCGTTAATACGATAGGTTCAAGGTCGTCTTAAAGAACATTTCCGAGGTGGTAGCAAAGGCTTCCTCCAAGTTTAGATGTCAGGAACGCCAAAGAAATTCCCGCACGAGCGAGGCTAAAGAGCACAAATTCATCAAAACAATCCTGAAATAAATTCCGAGTTGTTTTTAAGATTATTTATTGCGTATTCAGGGTAGTTTGTGAGCTTGAAATGCTTGATAATTGGCATGCGTATAAGGATTTTACCCTAATGAAGACATGAGATACATAATTTCTACAGACTTTTATTTTAGTGGCGAGTCATTGATAGCGACAGATAATAAACGTCTGAGGAATTACCGAACTGATGTATGAAAATAAAATCGTTGCGTGTATATTGTCAAGTAATGTTGAAATACAAGCAGATTATGAGGCTATTGGCCAGATATAATACAAACCAAGTAAACTTTGAGCTTGAGTAAAATTATGGTTGGTGGAAGATACAAATTATTATACCGGAAATACGGCCGGTTAATACGCGACTGAAAGTAATTACTATATAGGTACACTTATTGCCCTGATGAGCCAAAATCACGACCAGCTACGAGTACATGGGGCACTGAAAGTTTATAAACTTCGCTAAAGTCAACTTGGCCTAAAAGTTGCCACCGCTTGAGAGGAGTGGCCTCAAGTGTGGCCCTGGGGCGTCTCTGACAACCCTGAAGTTTGTTGTTCCTTGTAAAGAAAGGCGGCCCAGGCCGTCAGGTGACAATTTGTTGATGGCAAAATAGAGTGCAATTGAAAAATGCATCGCCAAATAAAAAATGGAATATAATTTGATGAATTTAGGCTCTTCGCAGCATTGAGAAATATTTTATTCTATACGTGTGAAAGTCAAGCAAATAATATGTATCTCAAAATAATTAAAATTTTAATATAAAAAAAATTGTTGAAAATTTCAACATATTTTAAGTGGAAATTTCCGGAGAATACCTTCAATATCAGCTCATGATTATAATAATACAAGTGTATAAATTTGAACGGGTAAATTAAAGGAAAAATTTTAAGGCCGTCAATTTACAAGCACTGGGAGGGTAACGGGAGGAAACTTTCGATAACCTTGTTTAAAAAATGCTAGCATTAAAAAAATACTCAATTTAATCTTTTTTTACAAATAACACATCAATTTTGGATTCAGTGCTTAATAGTAAAATTTTCAAATTTATAATAGTTGGAAGACTCTAACTACAAATTGAAGATAAGGTCATGACTCATCGTCGTTCGTGGTTCTATATATTCGCAAATATATTCATATCACGAGATTGCTAGGTTTGAAAATTGTGCACTAGATTTTAGCTAATACTTACTTGCAGATATATTGATCAAATATTTCAATATTTTAAATCCAGTATGGATCTAGCAGGCAACGCCAGTTTATTCATTTCAAAATTGCAAAGAAACTACAGGGTAAGCTGACGTCAGACTTCGGTATTAATATAATCGGCATTTGAATAGCTTTTGTTATTACCTTTCAATGGAGTCGGAAATACCCCGTAGCATTGTAGTTTGCCCCAAATTTCGCGCTCTGTAATCTAAACTTAGTTTCTTGAATAACAATTCTTCAATGAATAGGTATCCCTCAGAACTTGTGTTGATTTATTCTAAGAAATCTTAATCTTAATATTCTTAATTTTATCTTAACTTGAGTTACTTTAATCTAAGAAATTCATAGCAATGCTGAACTTAGTCTTGATGTTTTTCGGTGGAATTTGCTTCGGTGCACATATTGCCATTCTTACTCTACTCCTGAAGCTTTCCGAACTTTATTACGAGTAAATCATTTTATTTTTAGAAGCCTTACAAATGTTAGCCTTGTGTCCGGACGTTCCTAAAGTCAAAGATAGTTCTCTTAGAAAAATTGATGCAAGAAAAACACTTTTTCCAGTTAACCTCGAAGTTTTCACACTTTTATTGAACACAGACTAGGTCACTTTTATATCAGGAACTTGACAGTTATAGTTTAAAACAAAGTGACAAAAAAGGTGGCTCGTACATTCAGTCCAGTAAAGGAGAGGGCACATTTCGGAAACATGAGCAGGAACCGTATCAGCACTACAACTAGTCAATAGCTGCCACAATATTGGCCCAGGCAAATAACTGTTGCTGATCGGCTCGCAGGACACAACTGCCTTAATTAGCTGCAAACTCAACCACCCTCGTCACTTCTCTCTGAAGCAGATAAGGTCGGAAGTTTATGTGATGCAACCGGCCTCACTGAGAATTCATTACCACCAATATGTACGATTTGTCCCCCAAATGAAGAAATTCATTTTGGACTGTTTCTTTGTTCAGGTTAGAAAATAATTTTCCATTCTACACGCGATTTTTCCTGGATACAGTTGTGTTGGAAAGAAATTAAATAAACGAAAACAGAAGAATTAATATTCGATTTGAGTTTCATTTTTAAACTTGCTTAGAGTTTTCGGCCGGGCTTTTTTGATGCCGCCTTCTAGCTAAACATGGGGTTTCGAAGGTCATACACTATGAAAACGCGAATTTTGCTCGAGGATAATTAAGTTTCGCTGCACTTAAACTTTCATTCGTCGGAAGTCAACAAGAACCTTGGGAGCCTCCAAGCAGCTGCGTCAGCCTGCAGCGAACAAGTCGCAACTCCTACCATTAGCTTGGTCAAGTAATTCGTCGTAACTTGCCATTTATGTTTATTTCGTCGCAACTCCTACCATTAGCTTGGTCAAGTAATTCGTCGTAACTTGCCATTTCGGCTGCAACTTTGCCACAGATATTGATGGCACTTCATTCTGTTTCTAAACCAGGCTCTATCAGTAATTCCAGCCAACTTTCAGATAGAGTATGACGTTAGAGCTAAAGTTGAGACTATTCGGGCCAGACACTTTGAGGGACATAAATATTGAATTATAACCAAAAATTAGTAAGAAAATTATCGTGAATATTCATCATTATATGTAACCATGAATATTTTCTTGTATACCATATCTAGGTATCACCGAAATTTAGGTTTTCGCAGTATCACAGGCGCAGCCAAACATTTCTGATTTGGGAAACCTTTTGGTAAGTCAAGCATCACAGGTGAAAAATTAGGGAAGAATTTGATATCGTCGTCTCTTGAATTCAGACGTTAGATAAGCTACTGTGAACTTACGTCAATGGGAATGTCATAATTAATTCTACTGCATTGATTAGAGTTCCACCCTTGCTAACTATACAACCCCACAAAATTAATTTCACAGGACTCAAATTTTATCAAGAGATATTTGACCATTTATTTTTCATGAGATACAAAAAAAAAGTCAAATGCTTTGCGGTAATTTCAGCGCCAATGATTACATAAAACAGAGCTTGAAAATATACCAGTTTTTTCGTTTTAAAGAAGAATATGGTTGTTGAGTGAAAAAAACTATTCAAACGAGTGAATTTAAAATAATATTTTATTTTAGAATGAATATTAAATCTTGCAAGTAAGTTTATTATGATAGCAGCCACCTGATATTTTTATGTAATACCTTGAAATATTAAGAAATGGCAATTACAAAACCGATAATTGAGAGCTCGCGTCACAAAGAGGATATTATTATTAGGATAAAAGTCTCATCAATCACTGCCCACTCCCAACCTGGACCACATTAACCGAGTAATCCATTCCTAAAAATTCAAGGATAAAATGAGGGCCGGCGCAGACTTAGAAAGACAAATTGACGGAAAATTCTTGTGAGTCACACATCACTTTATAAAGGATCTTGCTGAGGAAACATATTTATTTTATATCAGTACCTTTAAACAATATTATTTTGTATTTAGTTCCTCTGTACTCGTATATGAAAAAATTTCTCCTAATTTACTATATTATGAAAATGATTGTGTTTTCATGTTATGGATGCCAATTTTCAATAAAAAGACGAGATTTTGTCGTTTAGCTGATTTGGTTTTAAACATGGATCAAATAATATTATTTTTAACAAACTTTAACCCCTCATGACAGCATTATATTTTCTGGTAAAAATCATAGAAAATCAGACGGTCACAAATGAATGTGGCTACTTCCCCATAGCGGATTTGTCCATTTGAGCAGAGCTTCCAAAAGTTCTCGCGATGTTCATTTTTAAACAGATGTTGGACGACTCATTCAACATTATCGTTTTTTTTCATGTAACGCTCCGCGAGCAATTCAAATAGAAATTTCTTGCAAATCACGCATAAATTCGTAGCTTCTTTCAACAATTCCATCGTTAAAATAGAGATTGAACTCCATTTCTATCACACATCATCCGTAAAAAATTTATCCGAAACGAAAGTTCAATGAGAACCCCTACCTGTCTCAAAGGCGTCTCACTCATGTTAAACTTTTGCAGCGGAATTTTCACTGTTCCCTTTACCACGATTTACTGATTTGCAGAATTTCAGATGTCACATGAATACTAGGTACAAACTAAACCCTGTTCAGGCAAGGGGCTGCATGACATTTTTAGTTGTTATATAAAAAGAAATAAGAAAAAGAAACTTGTGCAGCGCGTGTATTGTTCAATTTGGTACTCATACAAACACACTAACAGATTGAGTGCCGATAAAATAACCAATATCGATTGCTTTTATTCCCCATTGCTGCATATTCATTCCTTGTCAATAAACTTGCATTAAAAGTTATTTCCTTCAGGTGTTATAATTATTCGCTTCATATATCTCAACAGTTCTGTTTTTTAAAAAGACGTAGCGCTTGCTTGTTCCAGTTGGCGCTCAGGCTGTTAATGGCGCGCGCTTTTGTCTCGAGGTCGACAGAACTCTGAAAGAAAGAGTAGGGAAGTTCAGGTGAGATTTAATGAACGTAATAGAAGGGCTCGCGCTGCTCAATGGAATCAGGTGGCTTGATAGACTTGAAGGCTGGCAGCCTGCGTCTCGGTTTGATCCGATTCCAAGAAGACGGACCTATGAATGATTTCCGTCCAAAATTACAAGATTCTCTACAAATAGAACCTAAAAATTGGGAGCTTTAATATTATAATTTGAACTGTGTTCAGTTTTTTTTAAAGATTTGCGGATAACAGGAGATAAATCAACCGAACAATTTACCTTCTTCTGGTGATATTATGCATAAGATTCATAAGGTTTGCAAGGATATTATTGCTATAGGATTTAATAATTTTGTTTCTCAAGCGAGCGTATAATTTTTTCAAAAAAGATTTGAATGCAGTGTGAGGACGTTGAC
>NW_025943843.1:0-22077 GCF_000764305.2 Hyalella azteca | reverse complement strand
TAAAAAATCCTAAACCTATCACAAGGTATAGTTATGCAATGGGCTTTTAAGTTACAACTCAGACGTTTTGCATCTTGGGATAAATGCGGTAGGTATATTCCGACACATTAAGGACGCATCAAGAAATGAAAAACTATAAAAAATAACCATATGTGACTTTTTTATGCGTTACTCCAGTTCTGTTTGCTGTATGTGACTTGCAAAACACCGTACTATGCGCGAGCAACAATGAAACGTCACAAAATGTTGCCATATTTATTTAAAAGCCTTTATAATGCAAACCTACCAAATCCCAGGCAAGGAATATATCTACTTGGCAAGCTGCGACTGAGTTTTTCGAGCCGTAGTTTTATGGATTTGCCAGCCGTGATTCCATTTCTTTGAGCCGTGATTACATTTCAATGAGCCATGAATTCCATATCTAGGCCATGAAAAGCCATTTACAAGGTGCGAATTTATTTACAAAGTCCATGCACATGTTGCCCCAAATCTCTAATTTTACCCTAAAACAGTCAAACAATAAAATTTGTCTTTACCGTAAGTTGAACACGTGTTAATGCAATCTGACTGCTTTGACATGACCACAACTATGCACGATCTCCAACAAAACGTTTAGTTGTTTTGTTTACATTACGATGTTTATGTTTTTTCTGCCGGATATATGGGTGGGAACGGTAAAGCAATGCGGATTGCAGAAGTTGAAAATTTTATGAAATGACATGCTTGTGAAGTACAAACCACGATTTTTCAATCAAACAAAAATTTATGACATTCGAGCCGCGAGATTTCATTCCTACTGATATTATATGTTATTAGAGCCGCGATATTCCAGACAAAAATCGGACTTTTCCCGCCCTGCCAAATCCCTATATTCCGACAGTCCATGGTGGCAGAGAATTATTGTGAGTACTTATTGGTCCACCGCCGTGCGGCGGTCTTAACCCTTCGCAAGGCCCCATGCCCTTGGCCCTTGGGCCCCTCTTGCAAGTTGTAATGGTCTAAACTCAACAGTTCGACCCCATGGTCTCATCACAACTCCCTTTAGAAATATGTGGAGTTTCGNGTGGTGACATTAAAGAACCATCTCTTGCGTGGTGACATTAAAGAACCATCTCTTGCGTGGTGACATTAAAGAACCATCTCTTGCGTGGTGACATTAAAGAACCATCTCTTGCGTGGTGACATTAAAGAACCATCTCTTGCGTGGTGACATTAAAGAACCATCTCTTGCGTGGTGACATTAAAGAACCATCTCTTGCGTGGTGACATTAAAGAACCATCTCTTGCGTGGTGACATTAAAGAACCATCTCTTGCGTGGTGACATTAAAGAACCATCTCTTGCGTGGTGACATTAAAGAACCATCTCTTGCGTGGTGACATTAAAGAACCATCTCTTGCGTGGTGACATTAAAGAACCATCTCTTGCGTGGTGACATTAAAGAACCATCTCTTGCGTGGTGACATTAAAGAACCATCTCTCGCGTGGCGACATTAAAGAACCATCTCTTGCGTGGTGACATTAAAGAACCATCTCTTGCGTGGCGACATTAAAGAACCATCTCTTGTGTGGTGATTTTTAAGACCAATCTCTTGTGTGGTGATTTTTAAGAACCATCTCTGCGTGTTAATTTTTAAGAACCAAATTTTGCGTGGTGATTTTTAAGAACCATTTAATTCGTCGCCAGACACTAGCTATCGATGTCCTCGCTGCTCCTGAGGGTTTCGGTCATGTTTGTTATCAGAAATTCATTTTCAAATTAAAAATGTAATAAAAAATCAATTGGAAGTAGTAATTTTTGCATAATAACTCTATAGTCTCTGATGATTGTTAGAGTTGTCCATACAAATGCTCACCTCTCGCTATAAAATTGATCAAAACCTCTCGCTTTAAAAAATACGCAATATATGAAACAATTAATTTTTCATGATGGTTCCTAATTTTAAGACGATTGTCTCCATTAATAATTGTTTAAGCGTTTTGATTATTTGAAAAGAAATCCCACAGAACGTACGCTGACAATTATTATTCCATATCTGTCTTCACTGCTGTGTATCTATATAAAGCAGAGCTTAATATTATTTATATGAGGCAAGTGAGGATTAGGAACATAATATTTTAGCATATAAATTCGGAAAATAATTTGATTGAATTTATATCCATAGGGTAACTGTAACTGATTTATTTAGTTCATACCATATAAGACGGTATTAACAATCATATTGACGTTACATATCAAAATAATTATATTATAAAATTGATTGATTATTTCAGCTAAAGTCCATCAAATTTACATTGGAGGGTAATTTTCCCGCTGTCTAGATACAAGAAACTTTTATTGGAGACTTTTGATAAATGTTTTTTCTGACACCGGCACATTTTTTCAAATAATTTCAAAACTTTCGAGCTTCAAATGCAGGACTTTTGCCATATATCACGAGACGCATTGAATGATATTGTCGAGGATATTCCCACCTTATTTGTAATTTATATTCGTATTAAATTAAACAATGCACCATGCGACTCTAGACTCGACTTGAAAAGATCGTGTTGCAACCAACCGCATTTTTCAAAGCAAATAAATTCAGCTTAAAATCTTCCAAGATAAAAAGTTAAACCGCATTACTCGAATTATTAAACACTGAGTCATCTAAAATTTGTTTGATAACAATTAATTTGTGTTATAGCAGCTGCAAACAACTAAGTTTTAACCATTTAGATCTTCTTCTTCATTTAGATCTTCTGTGAACAAGGCACGAAAAGGAAAAGAATCGGCGACAGGCCACATCAGGCCTACGCTTCAGCACTGATATCACTATGTTATGTTATGTTATGGTCAGTGGCTGAAAACTGCCACACGCTAAGCGTGCTATTTTTTAAGCTTGGAGCTGTATTTTTTCTCTGATATATAACACGTGAAGGGAGCGCAGCTGTGGGTAACAAAATTGACTCATAAACAGGCCCTGGGCCTAACGCCAACCATCAGCATGCCATATCTACACATAGCTTTAGATCAATGAGCTGTGGGTAACTCCGGCTAACAGTAAATCCGCTGTGCACAACACAGCCACTGCTTCACAGCGCCGGAGCCCAACTGGCCGGAGCGCAACAGGCGGCGCATGTTAGGTTAGGTTATGTTACGTTAGGAGTAGCTGTTGCGGTAGGGCCTGTTGCGCTCCGGCCAGTTGTGCTCCGGCCTGTATGCGCTGCGGCCTGGGACTGAACGGCGCTGTTGTGGTGGGCGCTTTGTGTCAAAAGCCGTGAAGATGCCCGACTGCGTTACGCTCGGCCTCGGGAAGGTATATGAATCGCACTGTGGACTCGGGCTATGCTGACCTCTAGCTATCCACCCACACGTGAGAAAGCCTTTTTGCTTGGATACAATGTGGCAGCACGAATTTGGATAAACAAGCAATTGTGTCATGACATCCGCAAATAAAAACTAAAAAATATCTCTGAACTCTGTGTCATAGAACGATATTAAGGATGAATTCTCACAAAAAGACTTGTATTTAAGAAGTATACCTATTGCTTTCATATTAAAAAGTTTTCAAATAATCTCTTTTGAGCTTCACCCACATTGCACGCAATGAAACCGTAGTTACCTTCGTGATAGTGACATTACGATTCTTGACCTTTAAACGTTTGTGGTTGGATTTTTTTAGGCAGTTAGCTTGCTTGTATGAAGCGGTGTTAGTGTTACCGTAGCAAAACTTCATGAAGCAGTTCATTGTTCCATGAAAATAGTAATCTTCAACAAAATTATTGTATTGCCTCTAACGTAATTTGTAGAAACACATATAGCGAGTCCTTGCCTTACCTAGTTAGACGCTAGAGCCTAGAGGAGTAGAGGCTAGAAGTCTAACTCTAATAGTAATACTAATAGTGAAAACCTTATAGGTACCAGGAACCAGGCTAGGTAGGCTATACCCAGTGGCCAGTGGCACTGTGGCAGTTATCATAGTATGAAGGGCTTAGAGTTAGACACATAGACTTAGTCTCTAGCTGAGTAGCTCTTTGATCCATTTATTCCATTATATGATTATAGTCAGATGGGGTAAGACCATAGTGAGCCTGTGAGGCATAGTCCATAGACATAGTGGCAAACCAGAGTTTTTTTGGAATCAGTTCATTTTTAATTTCCTCAAAAACTCAAGATTTAAACCAATTTCTTAAGTATGATAATGCTGGTATCCATCTAGTATGGAATATATCTACTTGGCGAGCCGCGACTGAATTTTTCGAGCCGTGGTTTTATGGATTTGCCAGCCGTGATTCCATTTCTACNGGCAGAACAAGTTCAGGGTCAACAATTACAGACGATTCAATATTTTATTGCTCTTAACATGAGTGAATTACAAGCGATTCATGTTCTGTACCTCAACATAAATGAATTACAAGCGATTCATGTTCTGTCTCTCAACATGAATGAATTACAGGAGACTCATGTTCTGAACCTCAACATGAGTGAACTACAGGCGACTCATGTTCTGTACCTCAACATGAATGAATTACAGGAGACTCATGTTCTGAACCTCAACATGAGTGAACTACAGGCGACTCATGTTCTGTACCTCAACATGAATGAATTACAGGAGACTCATGTTCTGAACCTCAACATGAGTGAACTAAAGGCGACTCATGTTCTGTACCTCAACATGAATGAATTACAGGCGACTCATGTTCTGTACCTCAACATGAGTGAACTACAGGCGACTCATGTTCTCAACATGAGTGGATTGACACGGATGTCACAATGATTGGGCTTTAGATATCAGTTTGATTTGAAGAATTTGTTTATAAGAATCTCCTTAGAAAATAAATGATCAAACAGCTGATCGTGCAGTAAGTGTTCTGCAAGAAATAGATGTATTGCGGAATTCATTTAATGTAGGAGCTCGTATTTATTCATCAAATATACACTGATTTAGTACAGCACATAAATAAAAAAATCATATTGTAAATGTTTAATATATGCTAACTTTTTCTTGACGTATAATAATTGAACTGATGAATATTTTTTGCTGGACAGGCAGAAATACTGGACTGAATCAAGAAGCCTGAATTAGTCGACGGAAAAAAGTTACTGCACAAAATAAAGTAAATTGAGCATTTATGCTGCGTCCTTGTATAAACTTGGTGCTGACTTAAAACGTGGCAAATTCAGAAAAAGATAAATAAGAGTTTCAAAATACCTGCTCCTTGCGGCGAATGTTACTGGCTGGGCAAGGTAATCTAAACTTCGCAATAGTCTAATTCCGACGAGATTTTTTTGGACCAAATACCGGTATTTTAAATTGACGGTAATAGCCCAGCTGAAAAAATAGTGAAACTGAGCACGAAAAGTACATGAATCGGCAACAGGCCATGAGCCTATTTCTTCAGTGCCGTATAAAAGTTTATACTTTTTTGTATTAACTTTGTGTCATAATTCAACGCTCACACGCAATTAAATACTAATGTGCAGAAGCTATGTAATGTGCAGAAGCTATGTAATGTGCAGAAGCTATGTAATGTGCAGAAGCTATGTAATGTGCAGAAGCTATGTAATGTGCAGAAGCTATGTTATGTGCAGAAGCTATGTAATGTGCAGAAGCTAATGTGTTAAATACTAATGTGCAGATGCTATGTCGAATATTTAATTAGTTACCCGTTATGTACGTCATTAACCCTAATAAAATTCGGGGACTACCTAGGCTTTCGGCCGAATAGTCACTAAACGAGGCGCAAAATTATTCTGGGTCCACTTGCATGGCTGCCCGTTCGAAACCAGTTTCTGGTCAGAATCTCCCTAGCTTAAGACTTTATGGTCGCCCTAGAGTACGACAAGGGTTGGCCGAGCCGAGTCATACCGAGACAACAAGCTGCTCAGAGGCTGCCCTTCGAACCCTGGGCCGAAGCGGACATAGAGAAGCTGATTTACGTGGTCCCCGAGTCCAAGGCGGCCCTAATGCAAGGTCGCTCACGCCTCTAAATTTTGTTCGGGAATACACCATAAAGCTACGCAAAAACTCAGTAGGGAAGAAGCTGCTTTAATGTCTCTAAATGTTATATGGTAAAGAATATCACGCGTTTTATAATACATAGTAATACATGCACAACCAGAATAAGGGCTGTGTTCATAACTGGAATAGAAAAACTAAGTTGCTCTATGGAAATGTAAAATAAATGTAACGAAATATAAATTCAATGATTGAGAGTCAGAAATACAAAGTTCATGAATAAAGAGACGTGTGATACAATAACTGTTTCACTTCTTATAAATGTACATAAACTAAGACTCTGACAAGGACTGAATGTGGCTGTCACCACGAAATTTTATTTATATATATTAAATTAATTTTATGATTAATATTAATATTAGTTTATAAAATCACAGCTTACACTTACTGAACTACACAGGTTAACAGAATGTTAAAACAGATAATTCTGATTCTTCCAGATGATTTGCCCATTAACTCGAATTTTTTTCTAGATTCTGTCCATAATTTAGTAAACAAATTCGATGAATTTTTTTTGCAGAAATTCATTCTGCAGTGTTGAAAGTGTTCCACCCCTTTCTGAATAAGTCATGATTTAACTTTGAGAAATAACCAGACAAATAATCAAGAATCATAAACACATCTTGATTGTTAATCGCAATCCACAATTTGTTAAAATCAATTCATAAATTTTTCCGCTTTACAAAAATTTATGCAAGCTAACGAATTTGTGTGAAGTCAAAACTTTACCTCACTTAAGAAAATGTGTCATATTATCTTACTTATGACACACTTTCTTACTCCTACTTCAAGCAGGGAGCAGACGTAGCACTGATACGCCCTTGTGTCGGTCTCTTATACACATCTAGATGTGTATAAGAGACAGATACAGTACATATAGATACAGTACATTTAGATAGTACATTTAGATACAGTACATAAATTTTTGTAGTGCTTGGAGAAGGTCTCCCCAGGTGAGGTGAATACGAANAAAAGTATCGTTTCCATTTGCATGCACTTGCATGTCGATATGCATGCCATGCATGCGCTTGCCGACGATATACATACCGTTCATTCGTTTTTCGACGGTATGTACGCCGCCATGCTTATGCTGACTGTGTGAATGCCATTCATTCCTTTGCAAACTATGCGTACGTGCTTGCCGGCAACACGTATGCCGTTCATGCGCTTGTTGACTATATAGGTGCTCACCAACTTTAATCACATCGTCCACGCGCTTGCCGACCATACGCATAAACCAAGGTTGCCAGATGGCATAAAAAACGGCAAAATCCGCGAACAAAAAAGGCCTATAACTCTATATATACTACTATATCTGTAGGTTCCGGTACAAAAATTCAATTTCTTTTTCTATTGCAGTTTTTAAAAAATAATTAGGGACTACCCTTATCATAAATTTTTCCCTCCCAACGCGATTAAAAACAACTAAACCGTGGAATTTGTCCGGAAAAAAGGACCGTCTGGCAGCCCTGATACCGACTGTGCGCCTAACGCACTTGACTCAGTGCGTCACATCACCCTCACTCGCCCCTAGGAAGTAACAGCATTACTGAGGGCCGCTAACTTTAGACGTCCCTCACTGAACGGTGCCGCGGACAAAAACGCTTTGAATATTTTCCTGGATGATATTTGAATATTTTGATCATGCAAATCGTCCTTTTCAGATTGTGATTGACGTTTTGACGTCACTCGCGTACGTCTGTGTGACGCTTATAGGTCACATATCCAAGAATATCTAAACTGCTCCGGCACCCCACAATTGCATTATAGAGTTCTGACGTCAGGGCCGTACGGCTGCAGAAGAAAATATGATCAGAAGGCGCTACTGAATTTACATGTAAAGTTCATAAGGCTTATATTCTAATAATAATGAGATGGTATAGGATAATGAGTTATTATAATAAAATAAGATAATACAACATATTAAAAGGGTGCTACATACCGAGATGTTGTAATTTAATATGATAATACAATATAACAAGATTGCGCAATATAATGAGATGGTATAATATAATAAGTTATTAAAATTTAATAAGAGAGTGCTTTATACCAAGATGATGCAATATAATATTGAAGAACCATTTCTTGCGCGGTGTTACTGAAGAACCTCTTGCGTGGTGATATCTAAGAACCATCTCTTGCGTGGTGACATTGAAGAACCATCTCATGCGTGGTATTATTGAAGAACTATCTCTTGCGTGGTGTTATTGAAGAACTATCTCTTGCGTGGGGATATCTAAGAACCATCTCTTGCATGGTGTTATTGAAGAACTATCTCTTGCGTGGTGATTTTTAAGAACCCATCTCTTGCGTGGAGATATTGAAGAACCATCTCTCCTGCAAACAACGGCTCGTTCATGTCAATGCTGGGGTAACCTGCCAGCTTTAAATGTTTTTAAAAAAAACATAACCTTTGCCGAGCTTCAAGTCCCAAATGTTATATTAAGCTCAACTATTTTATTATTATTTATTTATTTTGCAAATATCAAGACCAAATCGTTGTATTATTTTTACTGTTAACAAATAGAACTTAGCAATCAGACTAGACAACATTTTTAATCGTATTTTATGGCAGAATTTTAGACATTGGGATGTGGACGTTTGCAGACAATACCACAACCGATGTCATCGTACTGTATATATAGTTTTTTTCCGGTCGCTCAATTTCTTCAGCTGTCCCTGCCATGAGGTTTGGGTTAGGACGTAAATGGTCTTTAAATGTGATGGAACTTATCATGTTGTAACTTTTTCTATTCTTAAACAACTTGACAACATCTTTTTCAATAAATAATAACTGTATCTGGCCATTGTTTTGATTATAACCCTCTAAAAAGTCTGATTATTCAGATTATATTAATCATATTATTAGACGCGATGGGTAAGATTATATTTATTAACCGAAAACAATTGTTGCCACCGGAGAGAAATAGATAAAACTTATGATAATACTTACGATAAACCTACAAGAAAGGAAAAGCGCTCAGTAAATATGACTAAGGATCTGCATAAAATCAGCGATGTATTGAACGCGAAATTGGGGCTTTGTTGGATCCATTATGTATAAACTCCGAGCATTTTATAAATAAACTATTTATAAACTTTTGCATTTCATTATTCAACACTCGGTTTAACGGTAGCTGGTCCTGTAGCTTAAACAAAACTTTTTGCCTTTGGTGTGGTCATCCTCAAAATTTCCTTCGGCCAAAAATTTTCTGATATTTTTAAATAATTTGATAAAGCTTATGCTGGAATAATAGGAATAAAAATCCCAGGAAGACTCCTAGATATTGCTTTAATTGAAAACATTTCAATCCAAGATGCAAGGATGAAGTGAATGAGACCAAATGCTACGGTCAATCATCAGGTTATAATCACACAATTGCATCGGGGTTATAAATTGGTCTTAATTGGAAGTGAAGATTCATTAAAATTATATTAAGATGCTGAGGCCAAGCGTTTATTGGTTCTCGCAACCGGTGCAAGAACAGATGAAATTATTTTGTATGATTTACTGTCATAACACTGGACGCAAACCAGGGCATTGTCATATAAATGAACCTAATTAACCTTTCTATACAATGTCTAGCTGGTACTAAATATAATGATTTAGAAACGACGAAGATATTGTAACTCTAATTGTACGAGAATATAATCATCCACCCCTCATGAGTTTTATCAAGCAATAACGAACATGAATTTTAGCTTTAATTATTTTAAACCGACGGTTGAATCAAATCCGGACTGAACGTTGACAATCCTGGCATAGTTCAACCGGACCGAACGTGGACAATCCTGCATAGTTCAACCGGACCGAAAGTAGACAGTCCTGGCATCGTTCAACAGGACTGAATGTTGATTATCCCGGCATAGTTCAACCCGACCGAACGTGGACAATCCTGCATAGTTCAACCGGACCGAACGTGGACAATCCTGGCATCGTTCAACCGGACCGAAAGTTGACAATCCCGGCATAATTCAACCGGACCGAACGTTTACAATCCTGGCATAATTCAACCGGACTGTGCAAACTATGACAGAAAAGGACCGCGGGATCGAAACCCAATAATGTTTTTTTTTCGCGTCGAGATCAAACAGGTTCTGGTCGTAAACCTAATAATCTAGTATCGGCTGAAGCAGGACAAATGTTTTCGGACACTCGAGTCTTTTTTTGTGAGTCGTGTCGAAGTGTCGGAAAAATTCTGACGGCATGATTCCGAAAAGTTCTATAGTGGTATAGTTCACTAAATTCTGCCCATTTTAATGGACAGAAAACTCACAGGTGAATAGATTCCTTGGGATGACAAATCATAAAAATATTAATTTTGTAAATGAATGCAATAAAAAATGTTATAAAAGAAATCATCATAACTGGCAGTAAATCAAAGTAGTTCTTGTTTCGATTAATTGAAACTTAAGATTTTTTCTGATTTTTTAGCTGCGGCAACCAAAAAAACTCGGCCAGACATTTGTGAAAGTTAAAACTGCGATTCCTGCGCTCGCAAGTACAGGGTGGGGCAGAACCGATTGAGTAGTTTTGGGGCGAAATGAAAGAGTAATGGATGTACATAAAGAAGAAAGTTTATTTTCCTCGAGGTTAGCATAACACATGGTTGAATTAATACGTATTAATTCAACCATGAGCATAACATACCATTTAAATGCAAATCCCTATGCAAAATCCTCTTCAAACTGCGTGAGGAGATTCTCAAAGCAACGGCATGCCTCCGTGCAGAACGTCTTGGCGAGTGGGCGACTGTTGCTCTCACCCTCTCGACATTTTCTGGTGTTCAGATGGACCTGCGTCGGCCATGTGTATCTCTTCTTAGTGTGCTACCAGTGTCCTCCAACTGCGTAAACCAGGACCGAATTGTGTTCCCCTGAGGAAGAGCATCATTGCGTGGAATATTGAACCGCCGCCGAAAAGCTCTTTGCGTTGCAATCACGGAATGATTGTTCTCGATATTTTCACTGGGAACCTTATTTCTAACAGTTATTTCTAGGGGAACTTGGGGAAACCATATTTTATTGAGAATTAGTTGCTAGAAAAAAAATCTCCCAGTAGAAATACGTGCAATAAAATATGGTCGAAAAATGCGCGCACAGCAAAGCCACGATGTGAGCCTGACCACGACATGTTGGCTCATGAAATGGGAATAACGGAGGGGCTGAAAAAAACACCCGCACACCCATCCCCTTCTTTTCCTGAGAGCACTGACTGCTCTAAACTGCTCAATCGGTTCTGCCTCACCCTGTATAACACAGATCGATGTAAGTTTCATCAGAAGTCTGGGCAGATATTATTTCGATTTAGTACGGTGTTTATGAAATCTGACGTTCAAGTACAAATGCAGATGCAAAAAGCGAATGTCAAACGCGTTTCCATATATTTTTATAATCAAATTTAGTTTATGTTTTTTATTGTTCTCAAGCTGAGCTCTGAATTGTGATACTCTTGCGTGAAGATACGAATGCGTGTGAAAAGTCAGTTGTAAAGTCTGCCTGAATCTCATTAACTCTAAAAGTTTTAAAGCCAAAATGAGTATCTTAATTATCAGAAATCATTTTAAATAGAGATTAAACATTTTAGAAATGAAACATTTTAATAGAAAAATATTTTTATTAAAATTCTGTTCTAAAATCTACGATGCTTCAATCAGCAAGCAAGAAATGATTTTATAGAGAATTGTTACAATTTCTGTAACAATTTTCTTGACATGAAGCCTATCATTTTTTAGATACCACTGTTTAATTTTTTGGACCCACTGATGAACAATGTACTTAGAACTGTCATCAGCCCTTAAATTCAGATCAGACATCAAACCAATAATTTGCGCTACAATTAATGCGTTTAATACTGAGGATGAAAACTAAGCTACAGTCGAAGTGAGCCCAATCTCATGGCGTCACTTCCCACTTCGCGGAAAGAAATTCAAGTTTTTCATGATCAAAATTGAGTAGAGTAGTAAATGGACTGATCGTTCTGTGAAAGGGATAAAAATAATGTAAATTTTTCTTTAAATATATAGTGGCCCGGAATACCGACCAAACCCGACGACAAGATAAAGAAAAAACATTGTGTGGTGTATTATGCTACGTAGGTGTTGTCATTAGCATTTCTGGAAAGTCTACTGCATAATAATCCGTATAAGCCTTTTAATATATTTCCTTACGCGATGCATGTAGCATAACACTCAGCAATGTTAAGACTAACATCGTGCACTAAGAAATGTATCATAGTTGCTGGGAATTAGTATAAATTTCTTCTAAGGTCTCTCAGTTTACAATGAACTACCGTATACAACGATCCAAAAACGTGTAGCAAATACCATGATAATTGGGGTCGCTTCTCTAAGCACATCGTAAAGTATGTTCAGCATCCATTACCTATCACATATACTGCGGCCGGGTTGCTTGAGGATGCAAACCAGTTTAAAAAAAAGGTTTATAGAAGCAACATTCGCACAGCATGCAGCTAGAACTTGCAACATACTTAAGATTTTCCTTGTATTTTACCTAGACGCTGTAGTGTAGGAACATGCGACCTCGATGATAATGTTAAAGGAGGAAAAACTTGTTCAGATCTTTGAGATCTTAAATGTCATGAGGACTGGTCGTGGAGAATTAAGGCCATAGCTCGATAAGCGAATAAAATGATCTCTTCCTTACCGACGATATTCCCTTAGAGAATACAATACATATAATATAAGTAACAGATAAAACACTGATTCGATTAGGGAAAAATATTTTAATATCTTACTGAATTTGCATTAGATCAGCATTGATCAACAGTCGGATATGTTGATTTCATGGTTAATTTGCTTTCACTAAAAATTATTTTTAATACATTTCAATTATATATTTAAACTCCGCTCGAACATCAGGAAGATTCCCAGGCAAAATCATCGTTGCCTGTATATTCTTTAAAATGTTAATTATGTTAGGTGTTAATTTTATTATGTTAATGAAATGTTAATTATGCAAAAGTGTGATTTCCTTAGAGTTAATATAAGGCGAAATTAGTAATATATTCGTGAGCAGGAAGGCAAACGAATATTCGAATCATGAAGATTGCAGACCGTCCCTGACCATGAAGATTGCAGACCGTCCCTGACCATGAAGATTGCAGACCGTCCCTGATCATGAAGATTGCAGACCGTCCCTGATCATGAAGGCTGCAGACCGTCCCTGATCATGAAGATTGCAGACCGTCCCTGATCATGAAGGCTGCAGACCGTCCCTGATCATGAAGATTGCAGTCCGTCCCTGATCATGAAGATTGCAGACCGTCCCTGATCATGAAGATTGCAGACCGTCCCTGATCATGAAGTAAGGTTGCAGACCGTCCCTGATCATGAAGGTTGCAGACCGTCCCTGATCATAAAGGTTGCAGACCGTCCCTGATCATGAATGCTACAGACCGTCTCTACAACATCTCGAACTGAAGCTTTTGATAAATATTTCTTAATTTAATTCAGTTCATTTCACAAATAAACGTAATTAATAAATTCTGTCTTCGTTACTGGGTATTTATTCGTTTGCTGGTCTATGGTATAAATTTTACATGGAAATGCAATCATTATTACCTCTAGGAATTAATTTAATAATCAATTTTCGAAAACTCAACTCATGGTTTTGATATTTTTTTCTGAAAAAATCTCAAAAATACAATAGTTGTAAATTCTGTGAAATTGATAAATTATTTAGGGAAAAATTTTTTTTATGGAGAATTACAGTGAACTCCGCCTTCTGGCATCTCATTTTTTATCTATGAAAAACTCGTGGGATTTTCGCAGATGAACGTAATTAACAACAACGTAATTAATTAATTATAACAGGCACGTGTAGCTTCTTTTGTTAGAGAAACTCAATAAAAATTCGCGGGCGGATGGAGGGGTTAAAAAATTTCACGATTCAGTAAGATATGGACATGTTAGATAACGTGCCCTTGAATATAGGGCATGATAGGGGTAATCCTCGGGTATGATGGAGATAATCCTCGGGCATGATGTCCTCGGGCATGATGAAGGTAATCCTCGGGTATGATGAAGGTAATCCTCGGGCATGATGAAGGTAATCCTCGGGCATGATGAAGGTAATCCTCGGGCATGATGGAGGTAATCCTCGGGCATGATGGAGGTAATCCTCGGGCATGATGGAGGTAATCCTCGGGCATGATGGAGGTAATCCTCGGGCATGATGGAAGTAATCTCCGGGAATGTTAATAGTTTGTAATTATTACAAAGTTCGGCAATAATCCCAACTTGGCCGTATTCGAATTTAAATAAATTAAAAGGTAAGAATGTACCATTTCGAATAATTCTAGACCCTTTTTATTGTTTATAAATAGGAGACCATTCATACTCAATATAATTTTCGAATTGTTACAATTGTTATTATTTAATTTCATGAAGCAGATTGAAACATTTTTTTGTATACTTTGTGCACTTCATATCTATTCAGAATTTTTATTTCACTGTAAGACTTTCCTGATAGCGTTTACCATTTAATATTGCGTCTAAACGAATAACGAAGTTTGTTCGATTTTACTGAAGAGGGACAACAAAATACTGGTTGTTAATCCCGTGGAGTTAAAAATGTCCAACTGTGACATAAATTCAACGCTTCATTTAAATTACCAAGGATCTATCGTGCGTTGTTTTCTGATACTTCCGAGCATTGCATTGTGTAGGGTACAAAAATCAATTATGTTGATCAGTACATTTTCTGATTAAACTGAATTAAAATTGCTACTTTGGATACATTGATAATATGGGGACCCAAAATACTACTGTTAGCCCATTATAGTTTATTTATCTCATGCATCGTGAATAAGGCTGTTTGAGTGAAGTCAAGTTATAGAAAATATAACAAAATTTTCTTCGTTTAATTTTTGCCCAGCTTCATACCTATTTTTTCTCGAATTTTGCGTTTCCTATTATCACGTAAAATGTACAATCATTTGTAAAAAATCACCACCTTCTATTAAAAAGAAAAAATTCTGGCTTTGAGAATTTCTAAACTTAATTATCAATTAATTAGTTCATCATTAATCAAAATTCCGGAACTCATTCGAATGTGTGTATAGATAATCGATATTGCAGGTTTCGTTGAAGACCAGAGAGTATTTCTCATTGACAATTTCCTTATTGTTTTTCTCTATTTGATGAATTAGGCTCTTGATAGAAATAAGAATACTCTCTCAATAAGAAATACTCTCTGGTCTTCAACGAAACCTGTATCAAAGAAAATCTTCTGCCAAACTACACCAAAGATAATTTATATATACATGTATATCGTGATGGATATAAATGCTCGCATGAAAGTATGTTTATTATTTATGATAAATTAGTGAAATATTTTGGGCTCTTTCAAAACTCCCGGCAGCTGAAGACAAATGTGCTTGAAAAAAGCTCTCAAAAATACAAGTTTGAATTTTTTTATCAAATGTTAACCTCCATTACACTTTTTTCGTGAGCATCGGTTTAGATTCCCGTTTTTTTTTTGACAATATACAAGGTATTTTAAAACTAAATTGTTTGCACAAAATTTAAGCTTGATGCTGCGTCAAGTTCAACGTGCAACATCTGGTAAGTAGGTCTATTAATCATATTCTATCATCATCGTTTTCTTGTAAACAATAAACAAATATTCTTGACTTTAAATGTGCCCGAAACACATCCAAAAATGAGTCTAATCACCACGATCCTTTTTATAAGCGACCATTAGTCTGGGATAAAACCATCAGGCTCACCCAACCTGTTTTCTGACTTTCAAATATTCAAAAACCTGCCCGTGTGGTTCTGGGCAACAAGAGAATGATGAACGATTAAGAACTTGTTCTCAGATGGCAGAACAAGTTCAGGGTCAACAATTACAGACGATTCAATATTTTATTGCTCTTAACATGAGTGAATTACAAGCGATTCATGTTCTGTACCTCAACATAAATGAATTACAAGCGATTCATGTTCTGTCTCTCAACATGAATGAATTACAGGAGACTCATGTTCTGAACCTCAACATGAGTGAACTACAGGCGACTCATGTTCTGTACCTCAACATGAATGAATTACAGGAGACTCATGTTCTGAACCTCAACATGAGTGAACTAAAGGCGACTCATGTTCTGTACCTCAACATGAATGAATTACAGGCGACTCATGTTCTGTACCTCAACATGAGTGAACTACAGGCGACTCATGTTCTCAACATGAGTGGATTGACACGGATGTCACAATGATTGGGCTTTAGATATCAGTTTGATTTGAAGAATTTGTTTATAAGAATCTCCTTAGAAAATAAATGATCAAACAGCTGATCGTGCAGTAAGTGTTCTGCAAGAAATAGATGTATTGCGGAATTCATTTAATGTAGGAGCTCGTATTTATTCATCAAATATACACTGATTCAGTACAGCACATAAATAAAAAAAATCATATTATAAATGTTTAATATATACTAACTTTTTCTTGACGTATAATAATTGAACTGATGAATATTTTTTGCTGGACAGGCAGAAATACTGGACTGAATCAAGAAGCCTGAATTAGTCGACGGAAAAAAGTTACTGCACAAAATAAAGTAAATTGAGCATTTATGCTGCGTCCTTGTATAAACTTGGTGCTGACTTAAAACGTGGCAAATTCAGAAAAAGATAAATAAGAGTTTCAAAATACCTGCTCCTTGCGGCGAATGTTACTGGCTGGGCAAGGTAATCTAAACTTCGCAATAGTCTAATTCCGACGAGATTTTTTTGGACCAAATACCGGTATTTTAAATTGACGGTAATAGCCCAGCTGAAAAAATAGTGAAACTGAGCACGAAAAGTACATGAATCGGCAACAGGCCATGAGCCTATTTCTTCAGTGCCGTATAAAAGTTTATACTTTTTTGTATTAACTTTGTGTCATAATTCAACGCTCACACGCAATTAAATACTAATGTGCAGAAGCTATGTAATGTGCAGAAGCTATGTAATGTGCAGAAGCTATGTTAGTTACTGCACAAAATAAAGTAAATTGAGCATTTATGCTGCGTCCTTGTATAAACTTGGTGCTGACATAAAACGTGGCAAATTCGGAAAAAAATAAATAAGAGTTTCAAAATAGCTGCTCCTTGCGGCGAATGTTACTTGCTGGGCAAGGTAATCTAAACTTCGCAATAGTCTAATTCCGACGAGATTTTTTTGGACCAAATACCGGTATTTTAAATTGACGGTAATAGCCCAGTTGAAAAAATAGTGAAACTGAGCACCAAAAGTATATGAATCGGTAACAGGCCATGGGCCTATTTCTTCAGTGCCGACATTTCTATTCTATTCTATATGAAATTATTTCAAAGCTCCTCCAGGTGCTGCCGCTCTGCTAACTTCTTTAAAAGTTATTACTTTTTGTATTAACTTTGTGTCGCAATTAAACGCTCACACGCAATTAAATATTATCTTAAATGTGCATAAGCTATCTCGAATATTTAATAAGTTAACCGTTAGTACGTCATTAATACACCATAAAGCTACGCGAACAATCAGTATGGTAAAAGCTGCTTACTAGTATTAATATTTCTAAATGTAAAACGGAAAAGAATATAGGGCATTTTAAAATTTTTGTAACACAGGCACAATCTGAATAAAGGCTCTGCTCTTAACTGGAATAAAAAACTGGCTTTGTCGCACAATGGAAATGCAAACTAAATTTTTACAAATATAAAATTGGAAGATCGAGAGCCTGAAATATTATTCGTGGACGCAAAGTTCGCAAATAAAGAGACGGGTGATACAATAACTGTTTTACTGCTCATAAATGCACGTAAAGGAAGATTCTGACAAGGACTGAATGTAGCTGTCACCATTTAATTGTATTTATATATTAAGTTCATTGTATTGTTAATATTAATATAAGTTTATGTAAGAAATTAGACACTTACTGAACTACATGAGTTAGCAGAATGTTCAAAATAGATCATTCTGATTATTCCAGATGATTTGCCCTTGCACGCGATTTTTTGTAGATTCTGTAGATAATTTATGGAATTAATTCAATTTATTTTTGTTCATAAATTCATTCTACAGTGTTGAAAAGTTTCCTACCCCAATGGTTGAACTTTTTGAAATAACCAGATAAATAATCCAGAAACATGAACACAATCTTGATCGCTAATCGCACTCCATAATTTGTTGAAATTAATTCGAAAATTTTTTTACTCTTCTAGAATTTATACAAGGTAACGAATTTGTGTGAAGTCGCAACTTTACTTCACTCAAAAAAAAAAACTGGGTCATATTGTTCTAATTGTGACACACTTTCTTACTCCTAACACAAGCAGGGAGCAGACGTAGCACTGATACGCCCTTGTGTCGGTCCATACAAGTGCAAAATGAGCATCGTTATCCGAACGCAGCCTTAATCATTGCTCCGAATGCAGGAATAAAATAATTTACCTTGAAGTGCATATCTCGGATCAGCAAGTTATTCATCAAGCAACTGAGCCCCTAAATTAAGAATCCTCCACCCCTGGACAAATGACTCATAATTTCAGGAATTTTCTCCACTGCACGGATATATGTAAAAGAAACTTGTACCTCAGTGTATCAAGTCAATTTTAAATCGTTTGAAACATCCTATGATTGGCACTCTCTATCAAGTAGTACAACCTTAAAGTTTTAAATTGCACTGAAGCTTGTCTGCTTGCTCATTCCGTATAGGGTAACGTAAGTAAAAAAAATTTCGAGTTTTTGTTCAGTTTGCAGCAAGACGTGGAAAACGGGCCGGAAGGAATGTAACGAAATTTTATAGGTTCAAATGTCTATACTGCAGATCGAATGATTTTATTCCGAATTCCATCCCTAAAAGAATATAATTAATTTATCTAAAGTAGTACTAGTATGTTTCCAACACCGACAATTTCATGAAATAATTTACGGAACACAAATAGTGAACTTAAAAAAATGTCAATAATTTAAAAATCAACGAAAATTCCTGGGAATAACAACTTAAATCCAAATATTTTTTTTGCGCCATTCAAAATGCATTGTGTTTTAAATTCAAATGTGTTTATTATCTTGAGAAGGTTAGTTTATCAACTAGTTCACAAATAAAGCTCGTTTCGTATACTAAATTTATTTTAATTGTAACAATTAAAAATGATATATGACAATTTTATTTTGTTATAGTAACCGTAAAAGTTTAAAAAATTGTGCCCATGGTTGTAATTTGATGATTTTACAAATATAATAAGGTAAATATAATACAACCTTGTAAATTTGGAATATCTGTAGTTATTTTGATTTTAAAGTATAATTAATGTTTATTAAATAATTTTTCTAATAGATTAAATTATTGAAAAAATAATGTCTCGAAGATTTGCAGATAGGAACATGTGTTCTCCCGCCACTTGATTACTTTGCAGATTCTCAAGATACAATTGATATATGCCAATTGATATGATATGATATATTCGGGTTGTGTTGTGATAATAAGCTGTGTATTTAATAAAAATATTTTCATTTCTCCTTATTCCCTATAATATAGGCTTCTTCATAAAAATCCCGCATTTATTTTGGAATAGCTTCGAGCTATTTCAAGATTCCAAGCTATAACAAGTTGTTCTTTCGAAGCAATTGTTCAATCGAAACAACAAAAACAGGATCAGAGAAGATTTTTATCATGCATCAAATTTTGTTAGGAAGTTCTTGTCAAAGGGCGACATCGTCAATTTCAAGGGCATTTTTTATGGTAAACCAAAGCATTTTTTCGGTCAACTAACATTGCTCTCAATCATTACCAGCATTGAGTGTAATTTATATATTGAGTCACACGCCTTAAAAACGGTCCATATGTGACACGTAAATGGATGAAAAATATTACGAACAAGCCTAAATTATAAATATTATATTGCGTAGAAAAAGTATCGTTTCCATTTGCATGCGCTTGCATGTCGATATGCATGCCATGCATGCGCTTGCCGACGATATACATACCGTTCATTCGTTTTTCGACGGTATGTACGCCGCCATGCTTATGCTGACTGTGTGAATGCCATTCATTCCTTTGCAAACTATGCGTACGTGCTTGCCGGCAACACGTATGCCGTTCATGCGCTTGTTGACTAGGCGCTCACTAACTTTAATCACATCGTCCACGAGCTTGCCGACCATACGCATAAACCAAGGTTGCCAGACGGCCCAAAAAACGGCCAAGTCCGCGAACAAAAAAGGCTAAAAAGGCCTATAGCTCAATATATACTATTATATCTGTAGGTTCCTGTGTAAAAATTTAATTTCTTTTTCTATTACAGTTTTTAAAATGTAATTAGGAAGTAGCCCTATCATAAATTTTACCCTCCCAACGCGATTTAAGAAAAAAACTGAACCGTGGAATTTGTCCGGAAAAAAGACCGTCTGGCTGCCCTGATACCGACTGTGCGCCTAACGCACTTGACTCAGTGCGTCACATCACCCTCACTCGCCCCTAGGAAGTAACAGCATTACTGAGGGCCGCTAACTTTAGACGTCCCTCACTGAACGGTGCCGCGGACAAAAACGCTTTGAATATTTTCCTGGATGATATTTGAATATTTTGATCATGCAAATCGTCCTTTTCAGATTGTGATTGACGTTTTGACGTCACTCGCGTACGTCTGTGTGACGCTTATAGGTCACATATCCAAGAATATAACTATCGATGTCCTCGCGGCTCCTAAGTGTTTCGGTCATGTTTGTTTTCAGGAATTCATTTTTCAAATATAAAAATCTAACAAAAAAATCAATAGGAAATAGCTATGTTTGCATATTAACTTTATAGTCTCTGATGATTGGTAGAGTCATCCATACACATGCTCACCTCTCTCTCTCTCTCGATAGAATTGATAAAGGCTCTCGCTATAATAAATACTCAATCTATGCAAAAATTTATTTTCCATGATGGTGCTTAATTTCTAAACAGTTGTCTCCATTAATAATTATTTAGGCGTTTTGATTATTTGAAAAGAGATCCCACAGAACGTACGCTGACAATTATTATTCCATATCTGTCTTCAATGTTGTGTATCTACACAAAGTAAAGCTCAATTTAATTAATTAAGTGAGGATTAAGAATAAAATATTTTTGGATGGAGATCCGAAAAATTTTTTGTTGATATTTTCTCCATAGGGTACCAGTGACTGATTTATTTAGTTCATACCATATGAAGCAACAATCATATTGACGTTATATATAGAAATAATGATATTATAAAATTAATTGATTATTTTAGCTTAAGTCCATCAAATTTACATTGGAGGGTAATTTTCCCGCTGTCTAGATACAAGAAACTTTTATTGGAGACTTTTGATAAATGTTTTTTCTGACACCGGCACATTTTTTCAAATAATTTCAAAACTTTCGAGCTTCAAATGCAGGACTTTTGCCATATATCACGAGACGCATTGAATGATATTGTCGAGGATATTCCCACCTTATTTGTAATTTATATTCGTATTAAATTAAACAATGCACCATGCGACTCTAGACTCGACTTGAAAAGATCGTGTTGCAACCAACCGCATTTTTCAAAGCAAATAAATTCAGCTTAAAATCTTCCAAGATAAAAAGTTAAACCGCATTACTCGAATTATTAAACACTGAGTCATCTAAAATTTGTTTGATAACAATTAATTTGTGTTATAGCAGCTGCAAACAACTAAGTTTTAACCATTTAGATCTTCTTCTTCATTTAGATCTTCTGTGAACAAGGCACGAAAAGGAAAAGAATCGGCGACAGGCCACATCAGGCCTACGCTTCAGCACTGATATCACTATGTTATGTTATGTTATGGTCAGTGGCTGAAAACTGCCACACGCTAAGCGTGCTATTTTTTAAGCTTGGAGCTGTATTTTTTCTCTGATATATAACACGTGAAGGGAGCGCAGCTGTGGGTAACAAAATTGACTCATAAACAGGCCCTGGGCCTAACGCCAACCATCAGCATGCCATATCTACACATAGCTTTAGATCAATGAGCTGTGGGTAACTCCGGCTAACAGTAAATCCGCTGTGCACAACACAGCCACTGCTTCACAGCGCCGGAGCCCAACTGGCCG
>NW_025943842.1:0-13901 GCF_000764305.2 Hyalella azteca | reverse complement strand
TCTGCCCTGTAGTGGGGCTATCTGCCCTGGAGTGGGGCTTTCTGCCCTGGAGTGGTGCTCTCCGCCCCGGTGTGGTCTCTACTTTGGTGGCCCTGTTCTGTAGCCCTTCAGCCATTGAGAAATCTTGAGTTTTTTTTAAGACACCCAATTTTGTACCTGAAAACAAAATTCGGTCAAGTTCCTCCAACTGTTCTGACATGGGGCCGCATTGAACCAGTCTTCAGAGGCTCCCATAAATTCCAATTTAAAAAAATCCAGCCTACGGCGCAGTCCACTTCAAATAGTAGATTAGATCATTTCAAAGTTTCGGTAGAGTCTCAATAAATAATTATTGTAACGAAATCGAACTGTTAATGTATTGATATTCTATCAGCTATCATTCTTACAGAAAGTCGAAGTAGGCTACGAGTTCATACTATCCCGATCTTTCCATAACTGACGATTGTTTGAGATAGCTGCTGGACTTATTGCCTGGTCCGTAAGGTAAGATTTAGCAAGATATGAATGTTAGACGACGTAAACGAAGAACATGATACATAGTTTCGGCACATAAGATATATTCGCAACTAAATCAAGTAGACATAGGAGTTATACTGCACCTAGCAATAATAAAATACTTACCGCAGTAATTAAAACCCTAAAAGAAATGCGGCGAACAGACAAGGTTAAATACGACGTTAATCGGGACGTGGTAAGCTCTACTCGCGGGCTGCTGCTCATGGCCCGTAGCCTCCACTCCGTAAAATAATTATAAATAATTTACCTAACTCTACCAACCGTGGGTGCTAAGATATTTTATTGTGGATAAGTGTCAATTAGGTTGAAGAAAGATCACAGTTCATTCTAACAGTATGTCGAAGAAAGGTTCCAGTTCATCCCATCAGTAGGTCGAAGAAAGCTCACAGTTCATACTATCTGTATATCGAAGAAAGCTTACAGTTCATACTATCAGTATATCGAAGAAAGCTCACGGTTCATACTATCTGTAGGTCGAAGAAAGTTCATAGTTCATTCGAACAGTATGTCGTAGAAAGTTCCACGTTACAGAACGCTTTGAGAAACTAATATATGGAGAAGCTGCGCAGCAAGAAGCTTAAGTTTTACATGGCATGGCTATTTAAAAGAGACTGAATCTATACAAAAGAGTGACCGATGGCGTCTATAAGACGCAGAGTATAGAATGAAGGTATAAAGTCAAACTTCTTTCGAAATTGATGCGGGATAGGCTAATTTTCAATGAAAAATGAGCACGAGCTGCATCAGTAAATGAAATAATATTCAAAATTTCCCTTTCTTCATGAATCAAGAGATGGACTCTTTTGCGAGCAGTCGTCTCGGAGACGGTTAATCAGATAAGCATTACATTATAGGTGGAATTAGCACAATCCTTTGAATTCATTCAACTCGGTACACAATCTAATTGTTGCGAAGAAATATGAGTTATAATTATACACGAGTATAGTGAGGATTATAGTAATTCACTTAAGTATGCGGATTCAACTTTTTATGCACTACATTACGTTATTCCTGGAGCCATGTAGAACTGTCTAATGAGAGCAGGAATAAGATAATAAATGGATCCAAAATATAAAGAATATGACTCTTTGTTCAGGGGATTGTTCAGAATGAAAACTCGTTGTGGATTGTAACGATTTCTGAAAACAAAGAATGAACAATTTGAACACAAATTGAGGTTATTCGAGATTATAAACAATTTAGAGAAAATAGCCAAGGTCAGTGGTGGGCATTGTTCCGCTAATCCGCTAACCGCTAATTAGCGAAGCTAACGTTTTCCTTGTCGGATTAGCTGTTCAGCTAACTTTGAAAACCTTTAGCGGACCAATTAGCTTCCGCTAAATTTAGTTCCGCTAACTGGCAGTCCGCTAAAAAAATTTAAAAATCTCTGATTTAATGCTAAGATTATAAGCCGTGTGCAACGCCCACACTGACGGCTGACTACGTCATCATATGTTCGTCAGCCAATCACGTCTTGTGTTACTGGCAGTAACACAAAACGTCCTATACTGCAGTCCTCTGGTGGACGCAATGCTGGCAGGCATCACGAAAAGGTTTGGGTCCCTCCTAGAAGACAAGGAGTGTTAGCTGGCAGCGGCCTTCCACCCTAAGTTTCGCCTGTTCTGGCTGGAAAAGCATAATCACAGCCATCTCAGCAGGGTACAGAAGGCCATGGAGACCGCCGTGGAGACAGCCCTGAGGGAGTCCGTTGAGGAGGGCAGCAGCACCACCAGCAATGACTAGGATGGGGAAGATGACTTCTTCAGCAGCATTACTCAGCCCCTGGAGTGTAGGAGGAGCCACGGGTCACTGAAGCCCAAGGCACAGGATTTGGTGAAGACCTGGCTGGAAAGCAGCTCGAAGGAGGAATTGACTGACGTTGCCTTCTTGGGCGAGCAGGTGTTGATGAACCTTTTCGTTGAGTACAACACAGCCATCCCATCCAGTGCTGCAGCTGGGCGCCTGTTTTCCATAGGCAAGGACATCTTGAGTACCAAGAGAGCCACCCCGTCAGATGCCAAATTTGAGAGGCTGATGTTCATGAAAGGCAACAATCATCACCTCGAGGAGATGAAGGCGAAGGGCAAGCCAGAGTAAAAGGAGTGTGTAACCCTGGTGTAACCTTAATATTTATTATTCGTTTAAAAAACTGTATGTTGAATGCCAACTACTGCCTAATTTCATTTGTTCATTTAATTATTTATATTACGTACTCATGATCATCATCTGATCTTGGCTTGCTACATCTTTTTTGAAAGATCATTTTAAAGGCTGAAAGTTCAGCTCTCTAGGCCTGTTTTTCAGAGTTCCCCCCAAAAAAATTAAGCCAAATCTAAATTTTTATATTTAAAGTTAACGGTTAGCGGTTAGCGGCAAATTCCGCTACATTTTTTGGTGATTTATCGGTTTAGCGTTATCGAAGCTAACTTTTCAGTTAGCGGATTAGCGGTTATCGAAGCTAGCTTTTAGATTAGCTGTACCCACCACTGGCCAAGGTTAACAAGTAATAAAAGGATCATAACATAAGATGATAACATACCAAATAGCTGAGCAATCTCGGTCAAGTTTGGTTCAAAAGGAATTTTATCTGAGCTCATTAACTCTGGTCCTACCTTAAAGGTCCCAACCTTATGTATACGAGAGATGTATGTTCAGTAAAAATCTTTACACAAAACATCAATCAGGAATTGAATAGTAAATTAAGTACTTTATGGTTCAAATTTTAATGTGAAATATTCGAAAAAATTGGAAACCCGTATAGTGGCAACAATCATTTACAGGTAATAATTAAAGTTTAGCAACTATAAAATTAACAAACTGTTATTTTGTAATCTCATTAAAGAGAATGAGGACTGCAGTATTTTATGATATGATTAATAATCTTGAAATAGGGATAAATGACCTCTACATAATTCAAAATTACCTCTAAATAATGCAGAATTATCTCTACATAATGCAGAATTCCCTCTACGTAATGCAAAATTCCCTCTACATAATGCAAAATTCCCTCTACATAATGCAAAACTCCCTCTACATTATGCAAACTTCTCTCTACATAATGCAGAACTCCCTCTACATAATGTAAATTCTCTTTATATAATGCAAAATTGCAAAATTTCCTCTACATAATGCAAATTCACTTTATATAATGCAAAATTCACTCAACATAATGCAAAATTTCCTCTACATAATGCAAAATTCCCTCTACATACTGCAAAATTCTCTCTACATAATGCAAAATTCTCTCCACATAATGAAAAATTCTCTCTACATAATGCAAAATTCCCTCTAGATATACAAAATTCCCTTTACATAATGCAAAATTTTATTTACATAATGCAAAATTCCCTCTACATAAGGCAAATTTCCCTCTACATAATGCAAAATTCCCTCTACATAATGCAAAATTCTCTCTACATAATGCAAAATTCCCTCTACCTAATACAAAATTCCCTCTACCTATAATGAAAAATTCCCTCTACATAATGTATTGCGCTTAGATTGAGATAAGTCATTTCATCTTGTCAAGTGTAATAAACCCGTAAGAAATGTTCGAAAAATACTGTATGATGTAATATATGGCAGGAACAATTTAACCTTTGTTCGGAGCGCGTCATTTGAGGGAGCGCAGCCGTGGGTAACAAAATTGACTCGTAAACAGGCCCTGGGCCTAACGCCAACCATCAGCATGCAATATCTACACATAGCCTCAAGTCAATGAGCTGTGGGTAACTCCGGCTAACAGTAAATCCGCTTTGCACAACACAGCCACTGCTTCACAGCGCCAGAGCACAACTGGCCGGAGCGCAACAGGCCCTACCGCAACAAAGGCGCGGCCTCGCAGGTTAGGTTAGGTTAGGTTACATTAGGAGTAGCCTATTGCGTTAGGGCCTGCGCTCCGGCCAGTTGTGCTCCGGCCTGTTTGCGCTTCGGCCTGTGACTGAACGGCGCTGTTGTGGTTGGTGCTTTGTGTTAAAAGCCGTGAAGATGCCCGGCTGCGTTACGCTCGGGAAGGTATATGAATCGCACTGTGGACTTGGGCTATGCTGACATCTAGCTATCCACCCTCATTTGAGGCATCATTTTTGACGACAAAACTGCATTAAATTTTTCTCATGGACATAGACGACTCAATAACAACTTATCCGAGAGAAGTGAAGCTGTTCTCAAGTATTTTCACTTCTTTCTACCGAAATAAATCCACACATTAATTAGGTAATTTTTTATATTCATATAGCACAGAAATTGACGAGTTGTAGAAACCAGCTTTCAAGCAGACTTTCTTCATAGCTAGTCAACTCTTTAGATTATATATAAATTATTGAGTAAGCTTTCGATGAGGGATATAATAAATTGGAAATAATTTATTATTTAGCAAAGGTTATGGTAATAGAGCTAAATATCTCGACATATGTTCAAAGAGATTTGATCTTTCGCAACAAAAATTTTCAAACGAATTTTAGCATATATAAACGATCTTTCTTGTATTCATACGAATATATTTCTCTGGCTTATTTCTATTAAACATTAAAAAGAATTCCTGCTTGTGATTCTGATGTGAACTTAAAATCCATGTTCATGCTTGTGATTAGGTATGTAAAATCCTGGCTCTAATGAAAAATTTAAGAAAAGCATTTTATTCCAGTTCTTATATAGTCTTCTATTCAGTTCATTCTATTATATTATAGTCTTCTATTGGTTCATTCTATCAGTATGGCGAAGAAAGTTTTACAATTAGAACGCTATGAGAAACTACTATATGAAGAAACTGCTCAGCAAGAAGCTCAAGTTTTACATGACATGGCTATTTCAGCAAGACTAAATCTATACGAAAGCGTGACCGATGGCGTCTTGGAAGCACAGTAGAATGAAGGTATAATGTCAAACTTCTCTCGAAATTGATGCGGGATAGGCTAATTTTCACTGAAAATGAGAACGAGATGCATCAGTAAATGAAATAATCTTCAAAATTTCCCTTTCTTCGTGAATCAAGAGCTGTTGCGAGCAGTCGTCTCGGAGACGGTTATTTAGATAAGCATTACATTATAGGTGGAATTGTCACAATCCTTTGAATTCATTCAATTCGGTCCAAAATCTGATTGTTGCGAAGAAATATGAGTTATAATTATACACGAGTATAGTGAGGATTATAGTAATTCACTTAAGTATGCGGATTCAACTTTTTATGCACTCCATTACGTTATTCCTGGAGCCATGTAGAGCTGTCTAATGCGAGCAGGAACAAGATAATAAATGAATCCAAAACATTAATCAGGAATTGAATATACATATTACAAAATTCCCTCTACATAATGCAAATTCCATCTACATATTACAAAATTCCCTCTACTTAATGCAAAATTCCCTCTACATAATGCAAAATTCTCTCTACATAATATAAAATTCTCTCAACATGATGCAAAACTCCCTCTACATAATGCAAACTTCTCTCTACATAATGCCAAATTCCCTCTAAATTATTCAAAATTCTCTCTACATAATGAAAAACTCCCTTTACATAATGTAAATTCTCTCTAAATAATGCAAAATTCACTCTACATAATGCAAAATGTCCTCTACATCATGCAAATTCACTTTACATAATGCAAAATTCACTCTACATAATGCAAAATTTCCTCTATATAATGCAAAACTTCCTCTACAGTCTACATAATGCAAATTCTCTTAACATAATGCCAAATTCACTCTACATAATGCAAAATTCCCTCTACATAATGCAAAATTCCCTCTACATAATGCAAAATTCCCTCTACATAATGCAAAATCCTCTCCACATAATGAAAAATTCTCTCTACATAATGCAAAATTCCCTCTAGATAATACAAAATTCCCTCTACATAATGCAAAATTTTATTTACATAATGCAATATTCCCTTTACATAATGTATTGCGCTTAGATTGAGATAAGTCATTTCATCTTGTCAAGTGTAATAAACCCGTAAGAAATGTTCGAAAATACTGTATAATGTAATTTATTGCAGGAACAATTTAACGTTTGTTCGGAGCGCGTCATTTGAGGGAGCGCAGCCGTGGGTAACAAAATGACTCGTAAACTCGTGGGGACTCGTAAACAGGCCCTGGGCCTAACGCCAACCATCAGCATGCAATATCTACACATAGCCTCAGACCAATGAGCTGTGGGTAACTCCGGCTAACAGTAAATCCGCTTTGCACAACACAGCCACTGCTTCACAGCGCCGGAGCACAACTGGCCGGAGCGCAGTTAGGTTAGATTAGGTTACATTAGGAGTAGCCTATTGCGGTAGGGCCTGCGCTCCGGCCAGTTGTGCTCCGGCCTGTTTGCGCTTCGGCCTGTGACTGAACGGCGCTGTTGTGAACTTGTGGTTGGTGCTTTGTGTTAAAAGCCGTGAAGATACCCGGCTGCGTTACGCTCGGGAAGGTATATGAATCGCACTGTGGACTTGGGCTATGCTGACCTCTAGCTATCCACCCTCATTTGAGACATCATTTGTGACGACAAAACTGCATTAAATTTTTCTCATGGACATGGACGACTCAATAACAACTTATCCGAAAGAAGTGAAGCTGTTCTAAAGGATATTCACTTCTTTCTACCGAAATAAATCCACACATTAATTAGGCAATTTTTTTGGATTCATAAATCACAGAAATTTTCGAGTTGTAGGTACCAGCTTTTGTGTAGAGTTAAGGTGCACAACTTTCTATGGAACCATAATAGAGCGACTAATAGCCAGAGCTGGGCAGCGCTACTTTGAAATGTAGCGCCGCTACCGCTACCGCTACATGCTCTAAATGTAGCGGGCGCTACCGCTACCGCTACATCCACTAGATTGTAACGGGCGCTACCGCTACCGCTACAGTAAAATGTAGCGCGCTACATTAGCCGCTACAATGGCCAAAATTATTAGAAATCTCTTATATCAAATTATCGTTCACAGGACCTAAGTTTTTTGTGATATCGTTAGCAACAGAGATGAAATAATTGTTAAATTCAGTTGCTGCATCGGTACCCGAAATTATCTCATTATTTTTTAACAATTCAATTCTTTTTTACCAACATTTTTTACAAGCAAGTTGTTGACAATTTTCAAAAGAACCGTGGAGTCATTCGACGCCTGCTCGATTTTGGCTGCGTAGAATTGCTTTTTGACAGTCTTGATTAACGCATTTAGGACATTTCGACTTAATTTCAGCTGTCACCCAAGGAGGCTTATGTTTTTTTACTGATACAAACTTTATGGGAAATTATTCATTATAAATTTTAGAAAGTTCAGATATAAAGGAGTGCATTGCTGCGTTAGGTTCGTTAATATTTGCAAGAAATGCCGATGGAAAAAGTCTCATGTTTTCCTTGAACTTATGAATATTTTCATCATTAATCACGCGAATTTTCCTCAGAAGTAAAACAAACGGAAATCTTGTTTCAAAGTGAAAGAACGTCATCAAGTGATCAGACAAGTCGCAGTCAACAACGGCTGAATGGGGATTGGATCCAAAAGAAAAGTTACACCAGATATGGTCAAGTAACGAGAACGGGGTTACAGGGTTTTGAGGAGAGATTCTGGTTGGTTTGGTTATAACTGAATAAAAATTGCTACCTAGAATTTCATGTATAAAAAAATTGGTCGAGCATAAATTAAGAGGGTTGTACAGATTTATATTGAAGTCCCCACAAAGAATTGTTTTACTAGTTCCCTTTATTTTCGAAAGAACCTCGACTGAGAACAGTTCATTGAATGTTCGAATGCTGTTGGAGGGTGGTCTATAGACGCAAAAGATAGATAGCTCAAACGCAGGTAAGCGAACACATAAACTCAGGAGTTCATACTCATTTTTCACCCAAGAGAAATCATTATTAACCCTCGCGCTGAACTTTTCATCCACGTAAGCAGTTATACCTCCCCCATGGCAGTTGCGATAAATACTATACTTGGAAAAACCAGGAATATTAAATATTTGGTCTGAGTTTGGACTCAGCCAGGTTTCCGTTAGTAAAATGATAGTAAATTTAAAATTCACTGAGCTAAGAAAAACCATGAATTGGTCAAAATTTGTACGAATACTCCTAATATTAAAACAAACAAGTGAAAAATATTCGTGGGTAAAATTACTTGATCGCTGTAAAAATGTATCACAGTCAAGGATTTCACAATTCACAACAGGAATATCAGCGACAAGATCATCACTTTAGTAAATTCAGCCATCAGAGTGAATATATAGACAATAAGAATGTTTAAAAAGCATCAGGCATTAGAATCTGCCAGCGATTCTTCAAATTTGATCAGGTCACACTCAGAGTTGATGTAGGAAACCTTAACACTCGACTTAGTCTTAGCACAAACGTGACCTTGCCACGTGTACACTCTCTCGATAGAATTGTTGGCTTTTTTTAGAGTTCTGAGCTTGAAGAGGAGAGCAGCACGCACTTTAGTCAAGTACTCATTTGCAAATAAATTTTCAGGTTTTTTCCTCTTCACAGCCACCAGAGTACGGTTTCTAGCCTCCTTTGAGACAAAGGTCACCCGTAAATGTTTTGTTTACTTCCCTAAGACGTCCACGGCCTCGATGTCAGCGGCTCGAAGAGCTCCATTATCGTACTCGTTCATCTTGTCTACAAACTTCTGCTTGAGACGTTCGGGTTTTTAACTGCATCAACATTGTTCCCAGCAGTGGAGACGGACGAAGATTCGATGATTGACAGGACAGCACTACCTTGGCAAGCCATTACTTTCACAAGCGAGTCCTGCTCAACAGAGTCCAGGCGTTTTTCAAGGCGCAGCATGCTCGGGCCAACAGAATTTACATTAGCATTACTTGGCATACGTGAAACATCTCGAATAGAGAACAGTTCGTTGCGTTAAACGAGTTCAATTCACCCATAAAACCAATAAATATAGGTGTGCCACAAGGCTCTGTACTGGGACCTCTTTTCTTTACTATTTTTATTAATGACATTGCTTCATCTCTTAATGTGAACTGCAAACTTTTTGCCGACGACGCAGTGTTTTATGTCTCGAGAAGTTCCTTCGACGAAGTGTGCGATAACATATCGGAAATGACTGTGCATTTGTCGAGATGGCTTTTAGATAACAAGCTAGTAGCTCACACTGACAAGACTAAGTTGATGCTTTTTACTCCTAGACCCGTTTCCGTCCTACGTGATATAACCTTTAGTGGCACAATTTTACAATGGGTCGACGAATTTTGATATCTTGGTTTAATCCTCGACAACAAGATTTCCTTCTATAAGCACATCAACTACGTCTGTCAGGGGCTGAGTAAAGCCCACGGAGTTTTGCGTGCATTGTCGAGCGTCCTACCTTTTACTTCGTTAAAAACTCTTTTCTACGCATTGTCTGTTTCTAAACTAGCAAACACTTTGGTAATCTGGGGGGGTGTACCTTTTAATACAAAGAAGAGGGTTTGGGCGCTGAGTCTCGTTTCACTTTACTTTGAAGCTTCTAATGCACAGCTTGGCAACTTCAGCGTGATGAATCGCAATAATTAACACATTTTGGTTTTAGTTCAATGGTTTCCGGCTGTCTTGCATTCACTTCTTGACTTTTATTGAAGGATTTCCTTTGTTCATGCCAAAGAAATTCAAGGGCGAAATTCACAGAAGTCTTATGCAATGCACCTGGTTTAATTTCAATCATAGCGGCAATGAGCAACTTGGAATTCAAGGGGAAATTCTAAAAATTCTATTGGAAATTCTATTCTATTGGAAATTCTATTGGAAATTCAACTTCAACGCGGAAATTCTATTGTCACATTTATGCACAATTTTTTATATTAGATTTTTGAGACAATTTCGGAAAGTCTCTTTCGGGTAAGATGGAGTTATACAGTAGTAATTAAACAGCTATTCTAAAGAAAGCAAAAAAAATCGATGTCTTATTTTCAAACTTGCAATGCAACAAAGAAGTTCTAAGTTAATAGACTACAGGAATAAATGCCTAATTTGAAACGATTAGCCCTCGCAAGCTTCATGCTTGATCACGCAAATTTTACATAGCAAAGGAAAAGCATTGCGATTGGACCAAAGCTGATATAGTTTTTTATGTTCAATAAAAAAGTAATTTTAATTGTTGCCCGTACAATTGAATACAATAATGAAATTTTAACAACAAATTTCGAAAATAAAAATAGTTATACCAAGAAACAAAATAACAACATAAATACAACTTATACAAGTATATATTTTTCTTATCAAAACCTGTACTTTTTCGCATTTCCACACAGGAGCAACTCATATTCCACAGCCTCATGAGCGACCCAAAAGCATGTCTNAAGCATGTCTCCAATTTAATTGCATTTGTCTTAACTAAATCATTTATCAGATCCCCATATATTTTGGATTTTATTTTTAAGTATCAACAAGTATCTGTCGAAAATCTGTAGGCAATTTTTCATAACACTTCAATTATATCGAGAAATATGATAACAGTACAAATAAAAAAGTACTACAATAATTCAATTATATTTACTGAGGGAGAGCAAGTCTCTCAGAGCAAATGATAACGCAGATCTATCGCTCAACATATATTAGTTGTCATTGGGGAAATACCTTTCTGTAATTTAGCTGGATAAAAATTAAGAGATGCCAACAAACCATTACTTTTTTACAGACTGTATGAGTTTATTTAAATTGTATTTTACCGTACAGGGACTTGCCAAGCCCTACAATGTTGCGCGTGGCTGCCGTGACATTGTCGCTGCTGGCGACGCTGACATCAGCAGAAATCTACGGCGGGTTTCTCTCTTCCTGCCCGGCCGGCGCTGGTGTCACCGACCCATACGTGATGACCCAACAATTCTGGAACGACCTAGTGCGTGGAAATATATTACATGTCACTACAATTTTACCGATAATTTGGAACTCAAAGACTCGGGGGATAGCTTTTGTTGTAGAAAATCAGAGCCTATACTTTCAGTCACCAGGTACTGTAAATTTGGAGAAAACTGACTAATAACTGTGCTCATGTTCTCATCGAGTTAAAAATTGTTCAAGTGTAATAAGTTCAACTCAGTTGTTTTTATCTCTGCAGACGATATCGTATCTATTGAATGATGAATGACATACCTTATAATGATGAATGACAACTATACAACCTACGAAAATTGTAATAAATAACATACTAAATACAATAAAGAATTAAAAATTATTGTCACATTGCAGACAGCGAATCCCGCGTCTGGGCTACTGATCGCCTACGACGGTACCTCTGAAGACGACAAAATGAGATGTCAGAGTGTTAACCTCTTTGTCGACTATAGGAACATCACTCTTCAACTCGTGGGTAAAAATGCAACGTGAGTGTTGTCTACGAAACGAATAGACTGAGCGGCTCGTCATAAATAATACATTGTGCGTTCGTGGTTATAAAATTTACATGATTATAGGACAAATTGTATTTTTCGTTCATGATTTAAATTTTCCTGTAGGGCTTGTGATATTCAACAGGTGACCGACTTCAAACCAATAAGATAAGACGAGCAATTGATGAAAATTCTGACACTCGAGTCACTCGATTAGTCAATGGAACAAGAAAATTCCTCTGAATCTTGTGCTCGAAACTGATTCAGAAACTAAAAAAATAGGGCAAGTTCCCAATTTGTCTGATGATGAGACTAGGATGACACAAATAAACATTTCAATGTATGGGAGCAGGGGGGGCCAAGTCTCGTACGGGGGAAAAGGAGTGTCTTCTTCAATCGACGGCGTCTTTCAGCTGAATCGAGTTACCCAACCCCCTCTCACTCCCTTCCCGGCTTATGGTTAGTGACGGTTCAGCTAATTGCAGCTTATGCTTCCAACTTATCGCTACGTCAATGTGATTTTTGCTGAAAAATACGAGTTTTAGTATCAAAGAATCTGTTGCATTCATTTTTTGTCGTTTTTTCATATCCGTGTTAGCTAACATTACTTATGCATTAGTCATCAGCTGGAATGTAGTAAATATTACCTCATATAAAATTTTCCTATATCGTGCATTATTTTATGAATTTTCTTAACTTCTTATTCGCATTGGATCGTTGGTTTCTGTTCGCCAGTCTTGGGGTCACCGTCGACGGGCAAAACAAGCGTCTACCTCGCGTACGTCTCGCCTACGGAGATCGTCATCAGGACCTGCCGTGCAGTGTTTTTGAACACGCTCCGTGAGTCTGTCTGGAAACATGCATTTCGCATAGGACATACACTGGCGATTTTATTATTGACATTCGACCAACATTTAGTCTGAAGTTATTAGCAGTATGCGCATCAATTGGGAAGAGTGCCGAATACATTCAACCTCGTCTAATTAATGCTCTGTGAAAGGCACGATAGTCGTTGGTGACTAAGAACTGCAATTTTATTTGTTATCGGCATATCGGCATGAGCATGCACCGTCATCAGCCTGAACAAGAATTCCTAGCAAGAGAACTTATTTTTTGTTTGCAGATTCGCTGTACGTGTTCAGCAGTCTGCCGAATGCACTTGGAAAGTTGAACTCAACGACGTGCTTGTTGAACACCGTGAAGTCTCTGCCCAACAACGGCGGCTTCAACCTCAAGCCAACCAATTTGACCACCTGCGGGTAGTGAGCTGGCAGTTACTGTCACCGCTGCCAATGCGGGGCAGGAGATGACTTCTTCGTTGAACTGTCAACAACAAGTGGCGAGAAGAAATTGTTTTATTTAACCGGAGTTAAAAATTTAAAACATGTAACCTAATCAAATATCCTACTACTATTAAACATTTGTAACTCAATAAATCACTGTGGATTATATTACTTGCAATTGATATCTACTTCCTATCGAATTTTATCGCGCAACATAACATAAGTTGACTAAATCAGAGAAGTGAATGATTGATATAATTTGAATGCTAGGCCGCACCTAAATTTTCAAACAACCGATGTAAGGCAGTCACTTGAATGGAGAATAAAAGTTTGACGCTCCTAGAGGTTTCAATTATCCTACGATTTTTTAATCGAGCCTACGAGTTCTGTTCTAACCGTTGAGGCAAGAGGTTCCTTGTGCTGAGCTCCCGTGACGGTAGCCGGCTTCGGCCGGCTGCTACGTCATCTCTCTAGAACTATCTTTTTTGAACTTTGAAAATGCCGTACTGTCCCGCTCCGAGGCGTTGAGCCGGCGGATGCCATGGTACGAGCTAAAGTGAAGTTTAACTCCTGAAGTTCTGAACACCTCTAAATGCTCCCGGCGTCTAACTGCCAAATTTCGTTACAAAGATTTTAAGATGCCTCCTTGTGTGGTTAATTAGTACCCCCGGGTTCGTGCATGGTTAGTGCCCCCAGGTGAGTGGTTAGTGTCCTTAGGTGAGTGGTTAGTGTCCCCAGGTAGTGGTTAGTGTCCCCAGGTGAGTGGTTAGTGTCCCCAGG
>NW_025943841.1:0-391 GCF_000764305.2 Hyalella azteca | reverse complement strand
GGAGTCTCGGATTGCTGCTTAGCATGCAGGTCGATCGTTGACCTGGCGGTTTGGCGAAAAATTTTTTATTATAAAATTTGATGTACGATGCGTTGCAGTGGTTCTGGAACAGCCACAAGAAAGCTGGTAAAGTTATTTCCCAGTAATTTGATGGAGTTGGAAAGGCTTTGTTGGAGTAGATAAGCTACCTGTACGAGGTCTAAGTTATCGCAAGGTGTCTCTGAATTTATCTTTCTCGTGAGTGTGAAACATATTTCAAATCTGGATAGCAAACGGCTATAAATTTAGTATGTTTCAGTGATTTCTATGTATATTTTATGTTGGAACGCACTGATGATTGCGAATGCCGGACTAATAAACTATGGAGATAAATTGTCTATATTTTATTTAT